>NW_005353967.1:3082757-3096995 GCF_000412655.1 Myotis brandtii | reverse complement strand
TATATATATAATCCCCACTCACAGTCTCAAACATAAGGCCCTAGATAGCTGCTTGGCTTAAAATGCTCTGCCTAACATTTCACTGCCTGGAAAATACTATCCCTCAAGACCATACAATCCATCATTGCAGTATTTTTACATGTGCCTGCAACAAATTCATTTATTTTGTTCATATGTTCATGCAATCCACTTCTTTATTTCACAGTATTCGTTATCATTTTTCCCCTGCGACTCCCTCCAGCAATTTTAAAAGCCCCACAATATAACGCTGCCCTCAGGATGAAGCCAAATCACTTTCACATAGCTGACAAAGGCTTGCAATGACTGGTTCCTTCCCATATGCCCAACCTCCCCTTGGGGTGGCACACATCAATCTGATAATAGAGCATAGACATCAGATCAGTGTACTAGGCAATTTTCATACATAGGAAAGGACTCATCACCAACCATGGAGAAAATGTCTCTATCTTGTATCATTTGTCTATAATTTTAAACTGTTTAAAAATATCTCCATAGATTATCACCTCATACCATGTACTAAATATAATCCCAAATAGATAAAAAGGTAAATTTTGAGATTAAATGTGAATCTATTTATAAATGAGAAATATTTCAATACGGAGATTGATAGAGCAAAACAAACATCAGTAAGTACAGTGTCACATCCTCACATATTAACAGTAAACATAAACATTATGTAATTTTGGGAAAGCAATATACTGTTTATACATATTAAAGCAGATTAGTATGCATTTTCCTTTTAATGATGCTTCACACTTAGCACAGAAGTTGGGGTACACAGGACTTCTGCTGGGGGGGACTAAATGATTTTAGCTACATCTTTAATATTTTATGTTAGACTGTAATCAAATCGTATATAAATGTCAACTGTTAATTATAAATGGAAGAGAGCATCTTGGTAATAATCTCTATTTTATGTTTTAAAATAAGCTTAATTTATAAAAGGATCTATAATAATCAAAACAAGATCACATTCATATGGCTTGACTAAGCCTGTCATTCGATCCAACATCTGTATTCACTAGGCTTTTATGTTTTTGATCTTTGAGTAATCTTTAATAAAATTTCAAAGTCGTGTGGAGCCATTTAAACTATTCAGCAGGCCTCCGGGAAAGGAAAACCAAATTGGAGTCCTGGGGCTTTAAACTGTGTTTAACTTTGATAATATCTCATTTTCATATGAATCCTTTCATCCCCAGAATATTAAGCTCTTCAGACACATTAGCTCAAGGGTCCCCACAATCCCCCCTGTGATGTGGGATATCGCCTGTGTTATTTAGGAGAATCCGAACAGTAATACATTTAGATGCTAGAAGGCAGGATGGAAGTGCCAGTTCCCCGACATCCAGAAGGCATCCGTGTAATTTGGTTAATTCTCCTGCCTTCGTTCATAAGTCCATGCTATCGTCTACACTGTGCACACTTAATTTCTCAATTCATGGCTCCCTGCTCATTTTTCACAGCTCTTTTTCCTTAATTATTTTAATACTTTTCAAAATAACATGTTCAGAATCTTTTCTAAGTTTCATATATGTCATAACTGTTTCACCAGCATAGCGACATCTTATGCTCTCTCACTTCTCTACCTCCAACCCTTGTCTCTTCTTTCACCTGCCATTAAATTTCCCTGGAATTAAAAATATATATTTTCTTTTGTAATGCAGATGCATTGGAATCTGTTGTAATTTTTCGTAGGTTGCAGAGAGACCTGTAAGATCTTTTGTCCAGATGACTGTTAGTATGTCTGGGAACTGGAGTGGATGAAGCAATGATTCTCCATGCAGATTAACCATACACATGGTTGGAAGCCATTGGATAATATACCACCTTTCTGTTCACTTTGCAGATTGTAGACCTGGCTGGAACAAGTTCTCAAGTCTTGTCTCTTGGGCACATTCTTCCCCTGCATTGCCTGAGAGCCTAAAAATGATCCACATAATTCTTTTTGCACTTTCATTTAAAATGAAAAAAATGTTTGTAGACTCCATGTTAGGAAGGAGCAATGAATGGAGAAGAAACAGGACACAGATAAAAATATATTTGTATATGTATACACTTTGACCTGCTTTTAAACTGTTCCCTTTTGGCTAAAGGAGGGTGAAGCTGCTCGTTGGCCACATGTCCTTGTTCTTTCATTGGTCAAAGGCCATGTGTCATCTCGGAGAATAGAGTCGGAGGAGAACCATGTTTGACCACTAGGGATACGGCTTGGTCAGTCTCATTCACCGGCATATCCTTGCCTCTGAATAGGGTTAGACAAACAGTGGTCCTTTATAAATATTTGATGAATGATGGGTTGAAGGGCCAAATACTCCCATGAATATTTTTCCTGCAACTTCCCAGTCATTTCAGGCAGAAGGGGGGTGCATATGCAAATACATCCAGGCTGGGCACAACTCTAAGCAAAACCTAAATAAACCATTCTGGACCTGGAGAGTCGTTTTGTACATGAATTTGAGCAGCCAACCGGCCATCCTGGAAATTAGCAAGTGGTACTCTCATGCTCAACATCACTGACACAGCTGGGGAGACTTGGGGAAATGAGCTTTGGGGAAGCCTGTTCAATCCATCAAGCCCACAACTACACCAGAGCAGAGCTGAGTGAGGCTAGGATAACAAACAACTCAGACTTGCTTTTGTCAACATCATGCACATTAGCAGACGGTCCTTGAGAATTAAGCATTTGTATGTCTCCGATATGTGCCTTTCCCTGCCGTGAGCGCTCCCTGTGTTGCAAAATTGAGCACGTGGCATCTGTTAAATGGTCTGTGGCTTATGCATGAATAGTCTTGAATAAATACATGAAAGTTGTCCTAGATCCCTCCACTTGTGGACTGGGAAGTGTGCAGTGCACCATAGATCAGCGATGGCATGGGCAATCATGCTCAGGTGTTCACACTGCATGTGCCACCGTGGCTTGAGGGCCAGGCCCCTGTGTGTCTAAAGTTTGATTCACCTTTGATGTTACCCAGATGTGTCTTCATTCAACACACTCCCTTTGGAGGAGAATGCCCCTGATGGAAATGCAGATGTCTTCTATTCATTCTTTAGACATTAGGATGAGAACTGGAAAACAATAAGAAAAGACCATTCAAATCCAATGATTCCAAGAAGTCGTGGGCTCCCTGCATTTCTGTTTCATGCTCATAGGGAGTAGACAGGTTGGCAGATCAGGCTGGGTGGCTCAGGGATTTGGTCACAGACACTAACCACAAAGAGGAAGCATTCAAACCTGACTCTCAGTCATTGGATCCCCTGGGCAGAAGCCTCTGAGGCCACTATGTCAGGGGTGAGAGGATCTGTGGGCCCCCCAAACCCCCAAACCACTTCTGCCCTGCAGGGCTGCTCAACTCCTACAAAGGAGGGCTGAGGATTTGCTGACAAGGCTGTGTCCTAGCGCACTATTATCACTCAGTGTGTGTGTGTGTGTGTGTGTGTGTGTGTGTGTGTGTGTGTGTGTGAAAAGGGGAGCTGGGTGGGGATGGAATGCTCATGATTTAATGAATCAAGAAATCTGGAAAGGCTCTGGGGGTTATTAAATAAAACCAAACGTCTGGACTTTTAAGTATTCTGAGGGACAAGAGCATTTTTCCTTGGCTCAGTGCTGGGCATTTCCTCCCTCATATAACTATCACAGTCAGGATGGGACAGTTTGCTAAGGTAACAGACATCAAACCTTGCTCCTCCTGCTCAGTCGTCCACAGGGGTTTCAGTCAGCTTGGCACAGCTTCCTCCATGTGGGAGATTGGCATCCATGGTTGCTCAAATATTTTGGTGCTTCCATCTGGACACTTTCCTGATCACCGTCACAGGGAGAGAAAAATGGCAAATCACAAAATAGCCTTTAATTGCTTTCAAAAAGACACATTGCATTGGCCAAAATAACTCATCACAGGTTTCCTTGATTGGTGGTCCACCATTTCATGTACTGGGCAAGAACCGAAAATACTGTGTGCTTTCCCTTCTCCCCTCCAAGCATCGTGCTATTATTAACACACATTTCACTTTTACATGGTACAAAACCCACACGGCATTGTTATTACTCTTGTTAAAAGAATGAGTAATCTTTTATAGGCATTTAAATAATAAGACAAAATGTATCAAACATTTGCCCTGGAAGTTACCATTTTCAGTGCTTTTTTTTTCTTCATGTAGCTCTGTTTCCATCTGATATCATTTTTGTTCTTCTTAAGGGAATTTGTTGCACATTTCTTGTAGTGCATGTTTGCTTGTCATGAACTCTCAGCCTTTATATATACCAAGGAGTTCTCCTTTGTTTATGAAATACGTTTTGTGAGGTAAAGAATTCTAGGTGGATAGCTTCTTTAAAAATTTCAGTCCCATAAGGATACTCTGTATCTTCTCGCTTGCAAGATTTCTGATGAGAAATCTACTGTCACTCTTACGATATGTGTCGTCCTTTTTATTTATTGTGTCTTATTCCTCCTCCAGTTGCCTCTAAGATACTTCATTGATCTCTGGTTTTGAGCAATTAGGCTTTGATGTGTCTTTGTGTTGCTTGCTTCATGGTTTTTGTGTGTGGGATTCTGTGAGCTTCTTGAATCTGTGAGCTAATATCATTCGTCAAGCTTTGAAAACTTTTGGACATGATTCTTTCAGATTCTTTTTCTGGCCACCCCTCCTCCTATCCTGTGGATGTTCAGTCACGTAGGCAGGTAGGCATTTGAGCCTGGCTGGTGGAAGCTGGCACCGTTCCCAGCTCTGTGTGAGCTCCAAGCACTGCTCCTCTGATCCTTCAGGGTGATTCGTTCTCTGGTCTTAGGTAGTTTCCTCATCTGTATGCACATGTACCTTCTTTATGAGCCTACCCCATAAAAATTGAACACACTGCCTCCCTAGCCACTTCTGTTACCCTCACACTTTATTATTTTGCTTAGCACCTTCTGACAT
This sequence comes from Myotis brandtii, assembly GCF_000412655.1. Lineage (NCBI taxonomy): Eukaryota > Metazoa > Chordata > Mammalia > Chiroptera > Vespertilionidae > Myotis > Myotis brandtii. Next base: position 3,092,063 of record NW_005353967.1, on the reverse strand, counting down.
AGTAAGCTCTATAATGATAGGAATTTCTGTCTCCTTTGTTCACTGCTCCATGTATTCCCAGCATCTAGGACAGTGCCACACATATAGATGTTCAATAAATATACATGGAGTAGAAAAATAAATGATGGAATATTTGAGTGAATTGTTGAATGAACACAGGACCGAATGAGCAGTTGAATAAATAGATTAAAGAATAAATAAACCACTCCAGGCAGACTAGCATATACCTTCCTATATCAATTAAAATGGATTATGTTTCAGTAAACCAATGTTCTGATTTCATTTTTACTAACCCAGTGCTGTTGGTGGGTTTTGTGTATATATGTGGAATCTGTCACAGCCTTAATTCTGGAACCAAGCATGGATCAAAGGACAGATGCAGGACCTCCCAGGGTATAAGAGAGGCGAATGACAGGTGACTACTTTACCCAGAGTGTGAACAGGGGGATACCTAGAGGCTCCAGGTAGAACCAACTGAGATCAAAAGGCCCTGCTGTAGGTGTAATGTTATAAACAAATGTAAACCAGCTGAGTGAGAAGAAAAACAGGCATGGAGTACACTGGAAAATGAGAATGAGTTAAAATGATGTGGACAAATCCAGGTGCAAGAAAAAATTGGGAGTAAGGATTGAAAACAAAAGGGAATATAAAAGAGCAAAAGAAGGATGTGAGCATACCCCAGGACTCAAGCAAATTTTGTTGAATTGTGAATTCTCTTCCAGAAACCCTGCATCCTGGCCACCAAGGACCTCTGTTCATCACTCCTGGGTTTTCTCATGCTGTCTCTCCTGGTTGCCATAGAAACAGTTATGCTCAGGCCATGAAACCTCAGTAAGGATTTAGAAAACAGGAATATTGTGCAATTAGGGCCAATATGTTCCTCCAGCTTCAGGATGAATATGTAGAGGAGGAACATTGATGGCTGATGTACCAAATCAACTTAACATCCCCATGTAACGTAACTGTGAAACGGAACGGCTGGGCCTTCCTGGGTCTGCTGAGAAGGCCAAGCACATCCTGCAAACCTATCACAGATTTGGCAGCAAAACATGCTCACTATCCATCATAATTTACAAAGTAAAATTCAAAAATGCCAGCAACTTTGGAATCATTCCTAAAATATGGATATTTTCCAACTAAAAGAAAAGTTTTAAAAATTGTTGCATAGCAAGGAGTCACTTTTTAAAGAAGAGCAGTTTCTGAAACTTTATTATATTGTACGTTATGTGTAAAATTTAACCAAAAAACACTGCCAGCATCCATTATAGAAAAAAGTTTTGAAATGAGAATCAATTTTTAGTGTATTCTTTAAGATTGATGCTCATCTATTAGTCTAAATCATTTTCTAGATTTTCAAAACAGGTCAAAATGGTCATTTATTGAACCTGATTCTGATGTGAAATTCAAAATGGACTTCAGACATCTCAATACAATGCCATTTATTAATGAATACTAATAACCTTGGTGAAGTTGAAACATCTTCCATAAAAGCACAATTTTTTAACTTTAATTTCAAACTCTGAGTTCTTTGATCCATCCCTCTGTGTTCTTCACAGCTGTAGATTTTCACAGCAATTTGGGGTCTCAGACTGGCCATATTAGTTATGGCTCTTTGTGCGGAATCATGATTCTGCGACAGTTGGCATACATCATTGCTCTCCAGAAAGGGTAGAAAATGCCTCCACAGCATCTTCCAGAATTCAGGCTTGAATGTGATTTTAAGTAGAAGATGCTTTAGCCATTTGCAGGTAGGAAACCTGCCCTGTGGCCAGCAACTGCACAGTTACTCTGCACCTCAACCATTTGCTCAGGGAACTCTTAAACACTCATGTATCTTGGCAACAGCGGAACACCCCAGAGAATGTCACAGAGGTGACCATTTTGCTGCCTCAGCCCCATCCTCAAGTGAAGGGTAAAGAGCTGATAGAATTCCGGGATATTGATGCCCATTTTACCTTCATCTCTTTGCTTTTCTTGTGAAAATTCATCCCAGATCATCTCAAATGGGCACTGAGGACTTATGTTCGCTATTTATCACTTTTGACAATTTGTGCTGAAATGTGGGATCCTTCCATTCATCACAGAACTGGCTATGGGACCCAACTGCTTTAATTGGGAACACAGTTGGCATTGTGATTTCATTGAAGTTGCAATCACTGACATGGCAGTCAATTACAAACACATGATTTGCTTGCCTGGTGTAGTGAAGAGTGAAGGAAAGAAGAGTTACCAAACCTGCCTCTTAATGAGGTTTGATGATTTACATAATTAACTGTAATAGAATTTTAAAAATGACAGCTACTTGCTTCATGCTGAGGTGGCTTCTAAGATATGAACATATAAATCCACCCTCTCCCAGATTTAGAAACGGTGCAAAAGTGATGTTTTACAAACTCAATTACTAAAAACAGCAAATAACTGGATTTAAAAAACGGAAATGTTTACATTCCACCCCCTTTCCAAGGGAAATGCAGGGGGTTTATAAACATACAGTTAGAGGCCAGGATAGGAGCATAGTGATTAGAAATAAAAAGTGTGGTTTCAGCATCTGTAGCCTGTGAATGGCATCTCCGAGTTGCCAAGTGCCATAACCACCCCTGCCTTCTCAGTTGGTAATGCATCTGCAGGCTTGGTGCTTTCTTGCTGCTTGGGCAGAGGAGACCAGGCCCATAGCTAGAGGCAGGGCTTGGAGCTGATCCAGTCGCTGGCTCAGCGCAGATGTGTAGACAAGGAAGAGATCTGCACCATTCACTTCCCTCAGCTCATATGTCTCTGATCCAGGCCTTGTTTCCTTTTCCAGAATTAAAAAAAAATACTCCCACCCTGACTGGTTTGGCTCAGTGGATAGAGCGTCAGCCTGAGGACTGAAAGGTCCCAGGTTCGATTCCAGTCAGGGGCATGTACCTTGGTTGCGGGCACATCCCCAGTGGGAGGTGTGCAGGAGGCAGCTGATCGATGTTTCTGACTCTCTATCCCTCTCCCTTCCTCTCTGTGGAAAATCAATAAAATATATTTTAAAAAAAATACTCCCCTCATTGTTGGCTACAGAGCAACATGGAGGTGGCATCCTTTTACTTAGATGAGCTTCGAGACTCCCCTTTTTGCAGACCAGAGAGCACTAACCTGTGGCCCCTCACTTAACATGTGCAGTAGTTGCGTGTCAGAATTCCATGTCACCAGAGTTGAATCATATTCTACATGCACCAGATGAACTCACTATTTAAAGCAACTAACAAAGAGTACTCTTGCAAAGTGAGAAATCCCTGATTTGCCTATTTTCAATGTTTGGTTTTTCTTTTCCACATTTGCATAAATCAGAAAGTATTCAAGGTGTACTAGATTCAGAGTCTCAAAATTAGTAAGACCAAAAGAAATTTTGCTTTTCAATTTAACCTTCACTTCCTCTTCCTCAACCCATTTTTTTGCATGGGGTATTTGAACCTGAACATCTACCAGTGGTTCTCAACCTTCCTAATGCTGCGGCCCTTTAATACAGTTCCTCATGTTGTGGTGACCCCCAACCATAAAATTATTTTCGTTGCTACTTCATAACTGTAATTTTGCTACTGTTATGAATCATAATGTAAATATCTGATATGCTCTATGTGTTTTCCGATGGTCGTGACCCACAGGTTGAGAACTGCTGGAACTGAACATGAAGAGAGCTCTCCACCTTGTGCAAAGCAAGCCAGACATGATACCCAGAACTGCAGTGGAGGACTCAGTTCCTCTGGTGCCAGAAGCAATACAAATAGAGTAGCCTTGCAGGGTACCATGCAAGGAGAATGGGGAACTATCACCTGCACACCCAAATTCCCTAATGGCTTACAATCACAGGGTTTTATAGAAAAAAATCATGAGTAAGGAGTCCAGGGTCATGGGCTATGCTGATTGGTCCATTCTGTGCAAGCTTCAGCAATCATTTTAATCTGATTTATTTGGTTTTTGATAGCTTCCTGTTGGGGGGGTCTTTGTGACTGTGGCCAGGTGGTCTTTCCTGCCTACAGAGTTCTATGAGACATCTTGGGACTGTGAGTCAGTGATGCTATCTCAAGAACAGGAGAAAAAGCAGAGCTATAAATCCCCTACTTACCAGGATGCATTCTTCTAACATCGTAAGCAAAGTGTACCTTTATATTCTTCCCTGGAACTTGCCATACAGGCAGCCCTCCAAGCCCCTGCCTGCAACTACACTCCAGTGCAACTGTGACCTAAAAGAAATAAATTAAAACATTTTAACTAAAAGCTAAATTCCAGTATATCTATTCTTCTAAGGCAGTGGTTCTCAACCTTCCTAATGCCGCGACCCTTTAATACAGTTCCTCATGTTGTGGTGACCCCCAATTTCATTGTTACAAATTGAACATAATTAAAGCATAGTGATTAATCACAAAAACAATATGAAATTATATATGTGTTTTCCGATGGTCTTAGGCGACCCCTGTGAAAGGGTCGTTTGACCGCCAAAGGGGTCGAAACACACAGGTTGAGAACCGCTGTTAAGGTGTGTTACCTGGTTCAAAAGTGAGACTTTTATTTTACTCTCCTCAAAACTCATTTCGTGGGATTCTACCCAAGTGATTTGGTTGGTTTTGAAACAATTCTCAAATGTCAAATCATTGTTCTACCTCTGAATTCGCATCCCCCCCCAAACCTGTCATCTTGGTCTTAAGCCTCCTCTGCCTTCATCCAAATCACTGCAGAAAGTAAAGCCACAGCAGCTTGTTCTGGGGAGACAGAGCGCAGAACTGCACCTGCACCAATGTATCTGTCAGAGTTTGGTGAAGGAGGTGAACCAGCAATTTACTCTCTGAGGTTAGTTATACTCTGGGTTCATTCAACAACAGTCTCCCAGGCCCTGACGCAGCAAAAGGGTCCAGGCCATCCTACCCTCTGGCGCCCCCACCAGGCTTGCAAGGGAGTTGCAGGGAGTGGGGATTTCTGAAAACAGTTGCGCCATTTTCTTTGTTTTCTACTCAGAACTAGATTGAAAATTAGCCTCTTTCATGCCTTTGTTACCAAGCTTCTAATCAAAACAGAACAGTACTGTGCTAACAAGAGTAATCATAAATGAAATGATTCCTTCTCTGAAGGAAAACAAAGCAGAAATGACAACCATAAAAAATTTAGAGAAACCTGTGAGAGTTTTACCTTTCTTTTACTAGCTATGAGGCAGGGGCTTGGAGGGCTGCCTGTATGGCAAGTTCCAGGGAAGAATATAAAGGTACACTTTGCTTACGATGTTAGAAGAATGCATCCTGGTAATTTAGAGAAACCTGTGAGAGTTTTACCTTTCTTTTCTGACTAGCTATGCAATTATTAAGTTGAGGTTAAGATTTTTTTTGCGGGGGGGCGGGGGGGGTAAGAGGGGGTAAAAAAAGTTTCCTTCATCTACAAAATTGGATTTTAAATATGGGGAGAAGGGGTAAAGAAAGTTGCCTTCATCTACAAAATTGGATTTTAAATATGGACTGCAGCCCATCATAAATTTAAATTTGCGAATTGTCCATTAAGAGAGAAGGCAGGCCATGTTTTCAATCTTTACACCTTTTCCCCCAGTCCACAGTGGATTGAGTTAGACTTTCTGCAGCTGGTGCCTGGGTGGCCTTTTCTCCTAGTGACCAGAGCTGACATCAGACTCACAAACCACATTGCCCCTGATCTAGTAGATGCAGCCAGCAGAGCTCAGCCTCCCCACATAGCTGACCTCCACCAGAATGCACTCTGCTGGTCCTCGGGGGTCACCTTGAGGGCCACAGTTTCCCTGAGGAATGCCCGGCTTACCCCAAGGGCACTTCTCAAGCATCCGCTGGCATTTAGAACAAAGAATACAAGGCTACTCTATTTGTATTGCTTCTGGCACCAGAGGCCACCTCCCGACACCTTCCATCCTGCCCTGGTGGGCTCTCAAGTTGCAGAGTTGTCCCCAGGCTCTCAAAGAAAGAACTTCTGAAGATGCTAAAGGGCACTAGCAGGGCCAGGATGCAGGGCTGACATGGAATGACCTGGTTATTTTGCCAGTCAGTGTATTTTAGGAAAATATATATTTAATTATCATCCCATGAGCATTTATGGAACAATAGAAAGAAATCCAAATCAGAAAAAATAAGTGAAAATTTTCTACTACAAAGTTTCTGTATAAAAGGAATGGTGGTTTGAAATGTGAGTGTTTTGATTTAGTAGAATGTAAACACTGGCTAGAACCTGCACCTATAAATCACCATAATAAGTTACCACTGATCTAGTGGTTTGAAAAAATATACTCTGTCATCTTATAGGCTGGAAGCTTAGCTGGGTTTGTAAGAGGAGGGCATAAAGTCAGGTGTGACCATATCCTAAAAAATGACTCAAAGAGCCAGAAAATAGAGTGAAGGCTGAGAGATGCCTCTCAGAAGGTGCCAAGGCAGGAGGACCTGGGGAAAAGGAACCTGGTCATGTCCAGAGCAGGTCAGGTGTGACTGGAGCAGGTGAGGGCGGTACGGTGGAGAAGGGAATTGGAGGGCTTGGAAAGGTTCACGGAGCCATCCAGAGAAATGCCAGCAAATTCTAAACAAGGTCAACAGTCCTCAATTTGTATGCGATCCTGAAACTAAGGCAACGGTGGATATCTCACTGCTTCTGTTGCACTGTGAACTTATCTATGTCAGCATGTACAGTTTGCATCCAAGCCATTTGTCATTCAGATCCTTTCTGAGGGTTAGGTTGGAATTTGACTTTCTGCTATCTATGTTCACAGAATTTACCTTTGGGACTTGAGAGAAATGGAAGTCTTTGGAAGTTAATAATAACAGATAAGTTCCAAAGCCAGAAGGTTCTGGATTCTGTGTGAGTCTCGCAGCAAATTTCTGCCATTTTGTGCAGAGAAAAATTCATGTATATTGTAGGATCGAATCTAAGATCTCACCTGAATTAGAGGGACCTTGTAGAGGGAGCCGCAGCCACAGGGTCTCTTTCTCCTGAGCCCTCAAAGAAACACTTGGCAGAAGGTCAAAGGACCTAGTTTCCTGCAGTGTCAGCTTATCTTTCTCTCAACTAAATAATTTCAAGAGGTGTGTGGGAGAGGAAATATGGGACAGAAATCACGCATTACATGTCCAAACCGTTTTGATTGTTGTCATTGTCAGAATAAATCTCCACAGGTTTAGCAGTGTAAAACAACACACATTTGTCACCTTACAGTTCTGAGGATCGGAAGTCCGCCACGGATCTCACTGGATTAAAATCAAGGTGTTGGCAGGCTGCCTTCCTTGCTGGAGGCTCCAGGTGAGAATCCATTTCCCTGTCTTTTCCAGCTTCTAAGGATTTGCTAAGTTCAGGTTGTCAGAAGAATTCAGGTTGTGCGGCTGAGGTCCCCTTTCTCCTGCCAACTAACACCCGAGGGGCCATTTCCGGCTCCCCAAGGCTCTCTGCATCCCTTGATCTATGGCCCACCTGCTCCATTCTCAAAACCTTCAGGTTGCATCTCTCTGATTCTCTGTTTTGAAGGTTGTGTTATTAGATCACATTCACTTAACTGGTCCAGGACAATCTCCCCATCCCAAGACCCATATCCTTAATCTCCTCTGCAAAGTTTCTTTTTGCCAAGTAGGGTAACATATTCACAGGTTCCTGGGATTAGCATGTGAACATCTTTTGGGGGGAATTATTCTCCCTACTTTGCTAGGAACTTATTCACATAAATAATATTGTAAGGCTAATATTTACACTACATGCTAGAAGCAAGTAATTTTATGCTAATTGAAAATATATTTACTTATCTAACATGTATCTTCTGAAGATCTTACCTAGTTGGGTTATTGGATTTGGTTAAATTATTAAAATTAAATTGTTTTAAAATATATTAGATAATCAATACTTTTTTTCTAATTTTGACTGACCTCACTATTCACTGGCAATAGATATGAGTTGAAAGCTACTATATATCATGTATGCCCGAAGACTGGGCTTAGACTGCAGCATACTTAGGCTCGGTTCAGCTCTGGTTCTTAATACTTTCCATTAATGGGTGCTGTCATTATTCTCAATCTCTTATTTTTCTTCAAAGTGTTTATTTATTATCTGTATTCTTCATCAAAAACTATGAGGGCAGGATGATTCATGTTTTATCACTGAGCACCTAAACTTAGTGCACTGTGCCTAAAGAAAAGTAAATAGGTAACAAATATTTGTAATATTTATATAATTATTGAGTGAATGAATTAATGAATAGATGGATAGATGGATGTTTGGGTGGGTGGACAGATGTATGAATGTTTGGATGAATGGATGGATGGACAGATGGATAGATGAATAGATGGATGAGTCAATGACTCTATAGAATAAATTTTTGCAGTGAGGGGAATTTTCAGCCAGATAGCTTTGCTTTCCAATCAATATTCAGATTCTATGATTCTCTATGTCTGGCCATATTAGGGAAAATAATTCTCCCCACTTGTATACTTCTGTATGATTTTTTAGCACTTCCAAATCCATTGTTTTATGTAATTTATGCAATATCATTGACATAACCAAAATAGACATCATTTTCATTTTAATTATTAGGAAAGGAAGAATCTAAAGCTAGTTAGTTAGAAAGTACAGAACTCTGTGATCTTAATTCACAATTAAATGTTTGTTCTGTTTTAAGTCTCATGAACAATCAACGAGGCCATTGAACCCCATGCGCATAAAAATGCTGATAGCATATGTGGATCTAACTTCCAAATTCTGGTTTAAACTGAAGATCAAGATCATTAGGTTGTACATCAGAAATTAATATAATATTGTATGTCAACTGTAATTAAAAATAAAATGTAAAAATAAATAAATAAAAACTGGAGACAAGTTTGTACAAAACTCCAAAGGCTGGACCCAAGCCCAAGGAAGTCTACGTGTGGAGTGAGAGCATCAGTGACCTCTGTGACCTTGTTCCAGGGCATGCCCCAGGTATTTTTCCCCATTTAGAGATAGTAACATTCTATTTTCAGGATTAGAGGGAGACAATGTGTATAAAATACGTGGGTCAGGAAACTGTAGCTCTCCAAAAAGTTCAAAGTCTAAAATTATAGCATCTACATTTGAGGACCAGTCTTAACAGATCTTAACAGGCATCCTGGCTTCTCTGAGAGACACACTGGGGAGATCTGAACCACTTACCCCAAATCTTAGGGAGGACTTTGGAGACAGGTCCAGGAGACACTGTCCAAACTAGTAGTCAGCCTTGCAGAGTCTGTGTTTATCTCATCCCTTCTTTCCTTTGAGAACCTTCCCAATGAATGTAAACATTGGGCATTAGACTTCATTATGCTACCTTTGCTTTGTTTTGTT
>NW_005353967.1:3072465-3082640 GCF_000412655.1 Myotis brandtii | reverse complement strand
TATATATCTATATCTATATATATCTATATATATATATTCTATACAATTTCAAATAAGTTGATCTAGTATTCCTTTTTACTTGAAAACACAACCACTGAATATTAACATTTTCAGAAAGACAGTTTTCTGTGTCATTGAGGGAAATCATCCCTCTAATCCCTTTTCAGCAGGTTGTTGACATCCAGTCCTCACACCCACTGAGGAAGTGGCACTTCCCCCATTGCACCCCTTCTCCAGTTAATACCAACTTCATCTATGATGTCTGATTGTATTAAGCTTTGCTTCTCAAAAGATTGGTGTTCTGCATTCCCAGCATCTGCACCTTAATTAATTTACATCTTTGAACCCCTTTTGGAGGCAATTTGTTCTTGGTCATTATAATTAAGTGTCTGCAAGCTGCTATTAGAGGTACTGAGCAGCTTCCTGATTTTCCTTTCATAGGAAATGCACTCCACAAGAATTTGATCCAGACCTGCAGAGGGGCAATTCTTACAAGAATCTTTACTGTTTGTACTCAAGAGTTTTGGAATATGTTTATTTTCTTGCTGTTATTATTTCAGTGTTTGCTTTCTAAAGCAAGCCTAGCTGTTATGGATTATTAACCACCATAAAGTGTTCCTATTGAAACCTCCTGGTGAACATATTAGCCAGATTTTCACTTTCAACTTTATTCATAAATAATCATCAAGTACTTGTTACATTATATTTATAGAAGAAATAGGAGAAGGGAGAAAAGGAGGAGGAAGAGAAATAGGAGGAGGAGGAGAACACATACCTTAAATATCTTCTTAGCCTCCAAGCAAAATTGGCTTATGTTAAGTTTCTCTTAGCAAGATCTTCCTCAAGAAAGCTTCATGAGCCTGGCCGACATGGCTCAGTGGTTGAGCATCGATCTATGAACCAGGAGGTCACAGTTCGATTCCTGGTCAGGTCACATGCCTGGGTTTTGGGCTCCATCCCCAGTCAGGAGCGTGCAGGAGGCAGCCAATCAATGATTCTCTCTCATCATTGATGTTTCTATCTCTTTCTCCCTCTCCCTTCCTCTCTGAAATCACTAAAAACATATTTTTAAAAAAGAAAGCTTCATGATATTGGCTGTTTGAGTATAAATCCAAGCAGGTCTTAGATTTAACAGCTCCATAAAGTGCTCACACATGGAAAGAAGCTGCTCTGTGTCTATGGGCTGCACTAGCACATATGTGAGAGCACTGGGTGCTTAAGGATGTGGATAAGGGGCTGCTGTGGATAAATGATGACTTTAGCCAACAGCAAAAACTTCTTCATGTCTAATTTATGTGAAAATGAAGCAACTGGCTTTTGGCTCAGCTGATTGAACACCTGGTGGTTTTAAATCTCATCGCAATTTATTAGTGTTCACCAAGAGTTCTTAGTAGAGTCAGATGTATAAACATGTGCTGATTTCAGGTGACAAGAATTCTATGCTCATAGTTTCATAAAAGACACACTAAGCCAGCGGTTCTCAACCTGTGGGTCGCGACCCCTTAGGCGGTCGAACGACCCTTTCACAGGGGTCGCCTAAGATCATCCTGCATATCAGATATTTACATTACGTTTCATAACAGTAGCAACATTACAGTTATGAAGTGCAACAAAAATAATTTTATGGTTGGGTCACAACATGAGGAACTGTATTTAAAGGGCCAGAAGGTTGAGAACCACTGCAAATGGATCCTATAACAGAAATGTTATTATTGTTGTTTTCTGTACCTCAGCTGGTACTTGGCCTTGGATCAGACACCCAGAACACAGTGCCTGTGTCTGCTTCTCTGGACCTAACTGAGGGGGCTATTCACAATATAATATCATGAAAGGCTTTCCAAATGACAGCAATTAGCAACAACAAAAAAGCTGAATTGTGCAGATTGAAGGTAATTTTCCCCCCACAGTGACAGACACTGAATGGCCTCAGAGATATTGTAAGTGGCGACTTGGAGATGAAACAGCCGAAGATACAATGCTGAGCTGCCCTGCTGGATTCCATGTGCTGAATGTGGCGTTAGAGCAATCTCAATAGCAACTGTCCTCGTTAATTATAAGAAACAACTCTTATTCTAACACCACTAATTAAAATTATGAATCGCTTGGACCAAAAAATAGTCATTTTGGCAGGATACCAATTATCTCTGTTGGTTCATGTAAGTCCCGCCTAGAGGCAGGTAAACAGACTAAATTGCCTTTTTAAACTCTTCAAGCTCTTATAATTTTTAATAACTAATATACAATTGGACAGTTTGATAAACTTGAGGAAAAATTTATTTGCTTAGAAACTGTGTAAAAACAATTTTCTCTTTTTACAAAAGAAAAGTGGCTCTGCCAGTGAAAATCACCAGAGTGGAAAGCTTCTCTATAAAAACACATCATTCAGAGAAAGACAAGTACCATATGATTTCACTTATATGTGAAATCTGATGAGCAAAATAAACTCCAAACAAAATAGAAATAGTCTCATAGGCACAGAGAATACACTGACAACTATCAGAAGGGAAATGGTTATGGGGTTAGGTGAAAAAAAGTGAAGGGATTAAGAAAACACACACACACACACACACACACACCACACACACACACACACACACACACACCAAAAAATGTCATAGAGAGACAACTTAGCAGAGGAGAAGGGAAGTAAGGGGAATAATAACGTAGAAGAGGATAAAGGGGGGATAACTGGTGATGGAAGGAGACTTGACTTGGGGTGGTGAACACACAATACAATATACAATGATGTGTTATAGAATTGTACACCTGAAACCTATATAATTTTATTCACCAATGTTACCCTAATACATTCAATTTAAACGTCATTCTTTTACCTCATCTCAGATTCCCCAACATACAAATGTATAGCCTGAACTGTACATTTACTTTCATATTGATTTCCTATTGGTGAACATTTTTGAGCAGGTGGCAGATATAGTGATAGCTTATATTTCCATCTCTGGACTTCTTAAAATGGGGGACATGCCCTGTATTCACTTTATATTGCCCATGATAACATCTATCTATCTGTCTATCATCTATCTATCTATCATCTATCTATCTATCTATCTATCTATCTATCTATCTATCCATCCATCCATCTATCCATCCATCCATCTACCTAAATATCCAGCTAGAGGTAATTTAAAATAATGAATAGATGAATACAGAATAAAAACATAGAAAACACATAGTCTCCATAATATAATAAAAGAAATTTTTTAAATTGATTTCAGAGAGGAAAGGAGAGAAAGATGGAAACATCAATGATGAGAGAGAATCATTGATCAGCTGCCTCCTGCACTCCCCCTACTGGGGACCAAGTCCACAACCCGGGCATGTGCCCTGTTCAGGAATTGAACCTTAACCTCCTGGTTCATAGGTCGATGCTCAACCACTGAGCCATGGCAGGCAATATAAGGCATTTGGCACAGTTTTTATATTTCAGGAATTTTTTTTTTATTTTCTACCATTCTGAGAGTCATTGATTCATAGATTCAGGAAGCCTTCTATGATCACTGAGAATGAAGAAAGAGAAACTCAGGAAATGTAAAAACCTGCCAGATTCACAGCTTCTCACTGGCCTGCTGGAACTGGAAAGCATTTTAACTTGACCATCTTGCCTATAATTATGTCAATGGTATATCACTCACAGAGGAAGTCAAAGTTAATTAAACATCACTCTTCTGTCCTAACAGGAAGATTTTCTATTTTAACATGGTTTGCATAGCATGAAGTGACATGATCTTTGAGGAAGGTTTCAAACTATTCTTCTGATTGCGGTCCCAACCAAGATGGCCAGTGGAAGCCCAGAAAAGCAACAAGAGAACATCTGACCCAAACTGAGACCACAGGGGGAGGGCAGGAAGAGTTAGTGCTAATGGACAGAGAGGGCTGATCTTATCCACTTCATCCCTGCTCATTTAATCCTTGACCCACTGTTCCTGATGACAAGAGGTTTACTCTCCTGTGGTTTCATTAGCTTGAATGGTCTTTCCTTTCAACAATCAAAAGTTGTTTTCTTTGATAATGAGGCCCTTTGCTCATCATTATTTCATTCCTGTTTCGGTTTTTATTTCATAGTATTCAAGATTATGCGTGATATCTCATTAATTCATTGCTGGCAGGAGCAAATACTTGGAGATGTATAATTATGATGACTTTGGCACAAATCTTTGGCAGAATCTGGGGGATTTTGTCTGTAATTCAAAAGTATCTGTGCTTGTGGAAATCCTTCAGAAACCAAGCCACCAAATTACTTCTAACTGCTTTTATTATGTTGAACACTCTTCTACCCAAAGCAGTACATGTAGTATTACAGAGGACGTTAAAATGGCTACGGCCAGATGGCTATCCAAATATTTTTCAAGTGTTCTGAAGAGCATTACTGTGCAAAACATAGGAGGCAGAAGCTTTTAACTGCTCTACTGCATCCCTAACAGCCAGGGCTTCTCAGTTGGGAAAGAGGCTCACAGGAAGCTCTTACAAACATTGATTGCCTCACCCCAAAGTGCAAATATCAAAAGCGCCTCTGTGGTGATAATTGCTAGCAGGAGAGCTTTGGGCATAAAAATGAAAAAGACTGACTCTGGGCAGCAATCTTAACCACATTTATTAAAACACAAGAGTTTTATCCAATAAGCTGACAGTTTCAGAAATAATTTTTATTCAACCAATAGGAACAATCTTCAAATAGATAGGTAAGATTAAACGGCCTCATCTCCCCATTGTATGTGTCTTCAGGAATGCAATTAGCAATGACAACCCAGGGATTTGTCATGGCTGAGCTAATGGTAGGATAAGCCCTGTGAGCAGTCCTAAAACTCTAAACATAAATGAATGCAGTAAAACATCTATAATCATAAATAAGAATAAAATGTCTCTGAGCTTCATACTAAATTATATAATGCGCTCCTCATAATCAAATCCTCAGATATTTCCCTCCATTCAGCTTCACACAAACTCCATAAAAACCATGTTAAATAGTTGTATAAAGTATTGTGAGGATGCTACATACAGGTAATTTCTTAGGTATTTAAGATCCAAGCTGATTATTGAATTAAACTGTGAGAGTTCAGGGAATCAGAGAAGCTACAGAATTTACATATCAATGTCACTTTATTCCATCCTCCTGTTTCAAAGGTAAACATAGCCTGTTGTTAACTTTAGTATAGTAAAATTTGGATTAGGAGATCAACTCTTCCCAAGAAGTATTTTCACACCGTGCATCACTTTTTACCTATTAAAATAGCTTGTTTTCCATTTAAAGGTGTGGGTTTTTTCCCCCCCACATCACTATGATAAGAGTTCTGAGCAAATTCTGCTGCAAGATTTAGAATTAGAATTTGCCTTTCATTTGGTTGGCCAATGTGTATTCAACAAGTTTCTGTTTTTGTGGCTTTCAAGAGAAATGGGGAGATAAAGAAAGCAAAAGATACAATGCTGCCCTATAGAAGCTCCAAGGCTAATTGAGAAGATATGGCATGAAAAAGGGAAGAAATGGTGAACCAATCATACAACTCTTTTGATAAGAAAAATGCAAGTAATGCCATACTAGGTAAGTCCTCTACTGTCTCTTTTTTTGCTGTGGCATTTGCCTCCATTCCCAAGTCTGTAGCATCCTCACAAACATACTGCCATCCTTTGGCATCCAATAGGCTCTCCTATTTTAATATTTGGCATTGACAAAAAACACTTACAAATACCAGTATGCAATGTGATTTATATCTCTGGAAAGATCCAAACCATCTCAAAGATCTCTCACCAGTTAAATGGCCTCAGTCCACTGATGCCGGCAACCAATTCCAGCATGTCATAATTTCAAGAGTTTCATCAAAAGGTTGATGAAACTTGGGGACTCAACAGGGTTGAGTCACACATGTAGTCACCTGTTGGAAATGGCTAAAGACATTTCCCCAAACCTGAATAGGAAACTGATTGCGCCTGCCAGATAGTTAAAGGGCATCTTAATCTACATGTTATTGCCTCCTACTGGCCAAACACCTGAACAGCCATAGGCTATTCCCCAAACTGACAATGCTTTTGTACCCTTTGAAACCTTACCCTTTGAAGTGTATTATCTCCACCTTGATTTAGGACAAATTGTGTTAATAAAAGCAAGGGTCCTAGACAAGGAGGAACTCTTCAGTTCCTTTAGCTGAAGGTCCTCTGATCCCCAATGCCTTTCAAAATTATATCTCATCTCCGGACTCTTTATTAGTCCCTGGATTCCTATGTCATCTACGCACAGCCTTTTCCAGATTCCTGAACCCTTGATGCTGGGACATGAACCCCGGCACACTGATTTTCTAAAATAATTCTTCTCTCTTCTTTATTTTGGAAAGAGAAGTCAATTTACATATTGTCTTAAATTTCTCTGGCTTTTCATAACACTTTTTAACTCTTCCAATAAGACTTCAAAAAAATTATTTCAGTGCATTCCTCCTGACTTATACAGAATGGTGACACTTGATATATTTTTTTAAATTTTTAGCATATTTTTATTTATTATAGAGAGGAAGAGATAGAAACATCAATTATGAGAAAGAATCATGGATCAGCTGCCTCCTGCACACCCCCCACTGGAGATTGAGCTTGCAACACAGGCATTTGCCCTTGGCTGGAATTGAACCAGCGACCTTTCAGTCCATAGGCCAATGCTCCATCCACTTGAGCCAAACCAGCTAGAGCTGACGTTTGCTATTTTAAATCTGTTCTTCAATGCTGTTCTAGGCTCTTCCACCAGGCTGGTAATTTGAAATTTCCCAGGCTGCCTTCCTGGGCAGGAAATGAGAGCGAGTGGGAAAATTATCCTTGACTTCCACCACCACTGACAGTGCCAATATTCCCTAAACTTGTTCACCATTCCTCTTATCTCTCCCAATTGGAAATAATGACTTTGCAACTTGAAACCAGGATATACAAGCCTCAAAGGCTCCTTAAATACACCCCAAATATTGTATTTATGGACTTGAATAGCTGACCAAATTTAAAAAATATATTGCTATATGCCTTGTGTAACTTTTTAAAGCTTGTCAATATTTACATTTATTCTGACACTTGGAAATGACAAATTCTACTACAGATGCATCTTTTATATTGCATACCACTTACAATAAGTATTTTTCTATATGGACCTTACAAAAAATAATGATGAAATGCTTATCTTTTAGTGAGTGAATGACTTATTGCTGAGAAAAAGACAATTCACACACAACAACAACAAAAAATGAAGGCTATTTTATTTTGCCATTGAAATGTTAAATGGCTCATTATAATCTTTTAATGTATGTCTTAAATTTTTCTGTCATTGCTAAGAAGTATGGGTTTTGTAGATTTTACTATTATGGAGGTAATTATTTCAAAATGATTTTTTTTTATTTGGGGAGGGGGCAGCATACTTGAGCAAAAGGGAAAAGTCCAAGAACTCCATGCTTTATGCACATAATAAAGAAAACTCCTAGCACAACTGTGGGACTTAGACTTAATTACTAAATAGCAAGACCCTGGGACAGTGCCCCCAGCACCTGGGGAATGGTTTCCTTCCATTAGCAGGCACCGACCTGCATAGGCCCTGCTGGATGTTGGTGAATGCCTTAGACACATCTGAGGGCTGCTTAGAGGGCTGCATCTGTACGAAGAACTGTAGGGCCTCCTGGCCATCAATTCACCCCAGAGAAGAGGGGTCCCACCTGCTGTGCTAGGATGAGAAATCTGGCTGAAGGAGGATCATTCTCAGTACAGTTTGTGTCCACGCTGATCCTTTCCTGACCACAGCAACCTAGGAACCCATTTAGAGGTATCATGTAGAGGTGGGGCTACAGGTAAATCTTGAAAGAATCAATTTCCCCCAAAACCCAAGATGACCTGAAATCCAAGCAGATCACTTTTGTAATCTATTGTTAGTTCCATATAAAAAGGGTGGCTGGCATTCAGTCTTGTCCTTCCTTTCTGGCTATAGAAAGCCACTCTGTCAAGCTTAAGGCTCAGGGGTGGGAGCCTGTAGCTGCCTATGAGTGGGGATACTTGGCTCTCGGAGCTGAGCACAAGAAGAACTGTCAGGCTGGTGACAGAAAAATGCCACTTGGCAGGTTGGCCAGGTCTAGGAGCAAAAGGTACACGCCTCTTAGGGCAGTGGTTCTCAACCTGTGGGTCGCGACCCCTTTGGTGGTCAAATGACCCTTTCACAGGGGTCGCTTAAGACCATCCTGCATATCAGATATTTACATTATGATTCATAACAGCAACATTACAGTTATGAAGTAGCAACGAAAATAATTTTATGGTTGGGTCACAACATGAGGAACTGTATTTAAAGGGCCAGAAGGTTGAGAACCACTGTCTTAGGGTCTCCCAGAAATGCATGATATATGTTTTGTTTCCACATCATCAGAAAGAGGCAGGAGCTACAAGCATGTGTGACTATAGGACCACTTGTGTCCCAGGTGAGGCTGGGCACCTCATATAGTGCTCTTACTGCACTAATGGGATCTGGGGTGAGGCAGACACAGCCAGCTGGTATGTTCCAGGCCCAGGGCATTCAATGAACTAAAAGTCAGTATTCCATATAGCAGATGGATAACAGGATTCGCTGCGAAGCTTTCTCCTGGTGAACATAACAAGATTAGCACTAAGAATCAAATGCTGCCTTAGAGTTAAGGAGATTTTAATAAGGAGAGCTCGGTCAATGGCATTAGTAACCATTATTAAATCAAGGGAGATTGTGTTTAGATGCCATTAAGTACTTTGCGGCTAGCAGGGTGCGATGCACAGGAACTGGTATAGTCACCCAGGAATGTAAACTCTGGATCAGCCTGGGACTTCTCCACAACTACTCACCCACACCAACCTCTGAAACCACCAGGCAGCACCTGAGGTTTTTGTTAGTTTGAATGCATACAACGCGAGCCATCCTGTGAATTCTTAGATTACACAGTGATTAGTTCTAAGGTGGCACCACTCCCAGTACCAGGTGAGAGGAGGAGGCTCTGGCCCTCGGCAAGGTGCCCATTGTCAGTAATCCTCAAGTCACAAAACAAGCCCCCAAACCCAGTTCTTTGAACCCCAACCTTTTGTCTAGGGCTCCACCTCTTAAAGTGGAGTTCCCAATAGTAGCCAAGTGGCATTAGATTATCACAAAGGCCCCAAAGGTAAGAAAAAGCTGAATAAAAAAAATACTTAGAAAGAAGTTTCACCTATGCCTTAAGGATGTTCATCTATCTCAAACAAACAAACAAAAAAACCCCACAAGTTTTTAAAAACTCATTAAAATAATTCTATTTTATCCAAAGAAGATGTAACTGTTTGTTTCTGTACATTTCCATGTAATTTATTCCATCATGCTCAGCTTATTTTCCATTGATAATTCCTATTTTGGAATTTGTGCTCATCTGTGTACTCTCCACTGAGAATTTTTGCCATCCTCATTATTTTTCCTCTAGCCCAAGATTCCACACTATAGAGCACAACTTTCATAATGTTAAAGGTGTAGAGCTTCAGTTTCCACAGGAAAAAAAAAACAAAAAAAAACCCCAAACACCCAAGGGTAAGAACCTCTCACACCACCCAGAATAGAAAAAAGATCATAGAAAACATTTTAAGATTCTCATCAACTTGCCAGAGCATTTGAAATAAGAGGTCCTTCACCTTTAGTTAACATCTGTTCAATAAACTCTCTGAAATGTTCTGCCCTCTAGACAGACCTGCACTCACCAGAGGGGTGTTTCTCAACTCCACTTGAAGATAAGTGTTTTAAAACTCCAGCCTCTTGCAATGACAGGAAATTAGAAGCCTATAACCAGCAGTTTTTGTGAAACTACTTTCTTAACAGACTTTAACAGAAGTAAGTATTGCTCTTTCTAAGAGTACCATTCAAACACTCTCAACAATAAAGATTTTATAAATAAATAAATAAATAAATAAATAAATAAATACATACATACAAGATGTAATTCTTGTTGCAGGTATTTTCAGGCAAAGTGCCCCAGGCAGATAAAATTAGGAGGATGTGGTCTTCTGTAACAAGGAGACAAGCCACCCTAGGCCAAACATCCTATATAATAAAAGACCAAAAGGGTAATTAACCGTACCTCCACTACGCTTCCCATTGGCTAATCAGGGCGATATGCAAATTAACTGCCAACAAAGATGGCGGCCGGCAGCCACGCAGCTGAAGC
>NW_005353967.1:3040174-3071678 GCF_000412655.1 Myotis brandtii | reverse complement strand
GCTGGGCTGCCAGAGGGATGTCTGATTGCCATCTTAGGCCCAATCCCCCGGGGAGCAGGCCTAAGCCAGCAAGTGGTCATCCCCTGAGGGGTCCCAGACTGCGAGAGGGCACAGGCCGGGCTGAGGACCCCCCACCCAGTGCACAAATTTTTGTGCACCAAGCCTCTAGTCCTATATAAGAAAAGGCTAATATGTAAATTAACCAAATGGCAGAAAGACCGATCGCTATGATGCACACTGACCACCAGGGGCAGACACTCAATGCAGGAGCTGCCCCCTGGTGGTCAGTGAGCTCCCACAGGGTGGGTGCCGCTCAGCCTAAAGCTGAGCTCACGGCTGGTGGATGCAGTGGTGGTGGCAGGAGCCTCTCCAGCCTCCACCGGAGTCGGACATCCCCCGAGGGCTCCCGAACTGCAAAAGGGCAAAGGACAGGCTGAGGTACCACCCCCCACGAGTGTATGAATTTTGTGTACCAGGCCTCTAGTTATGAATATAAGTAAGAAATTTGTATAAACCAAACCAAAAGTGAGAATATCCAGATCTATTCCAAGTGGAGCCTTAGACTTGCACAGAAACCTCTTTTCCACCATAATCCTCCCAAGGTTCTTTGCCACTTATCACTGCTGCCTTGGGGTCTAGTGCAATTCCTCCTCAGGGCACCCATCACTGCTCCAAGAATCTTCCCACTCCAATGGTCTCAGAGGCTGATGGATTCAAGAGAATAAGTTAAACCTGATCATGCCTGGACCCAGTGCTATCCTGTGCCCACCTGCTGACCTGTCTGCCAATCAAAATTGTTTGCAAATTTAACAAAAGGCATTGGAACATGTGATTGGCATCTCTGGGCACTAATGCACATGTGCCACTTATTTAACAGGACTATGTCAACTGGCAGGAAGCTCACCCAGTGGACGACAGCAGTGTTGACCATTCTTCCTGTGTTCAGTGAAGGTCAAGGGGCTCCTTCAGAAGCTTTCTACACTGTGGTGAGACAGGGGCTGGGAACCACTCTTTTGTATGTTGTCAATATTTAGAAGGCCCACAATGCCTTGTTACTTAGCTAGGCAGCAGTAACAGTGGCCCTAACGATTGGCATCCATCCATTCATAATTCTAGCATCCTTGAGATGTAAAACTGTGTATTGTCTCTTGACTATGAACAGATTATTTTAAAAGCTATGTATCACTCGATTTGCTTTAGATTTATCTTGATTAATAATTCCTTAAGGAGGGGAAGCAAAGGAGTAAAATAATATTTGCAGTTAAAGTCTGTAAAGTGCCTCATTGTGCTAACAGGAGAGATATGTAGGCATAAATTGTGCAAATGAGTTTAATTCCTGTTTAAAGGGCTTCTGCCTAAATCCCTCTCTTATCCCTAAAGCAAGCTAAATTTACCAAAGACATTCAGAGAATTTGACATGTAATATCCTTCTTAAAGAGAATTCCTGTTTGCAGTAATAGGATTGTAGGAGAGAGAGAGACAGAGAGACAGACCGAGAGATCAAGAATGACAGGGATCCCTTGGCCTGGTTGGTGTGACTCAGTGGGTGAGTGTCAACCTATGAAACAGGAGGTCATGGCTCCATTCCTGGTCAAGGCACATGCCCACGTTGTGGGCTCAATCCCCAATGTGGGGCATGCCGGAGGCAGCCAATCAATGATTCTCTCTCATCATTGAGCTTTCTAACTCTCCCTTCATCTATGAAATCAATAATAAATATGTTTTTTTTAAAGAGGAAAGACAGGGATGCCATATATTTGAGTACTGTGAATACGGTAATATTGTTTCTTGTATCTTCACCTCAGATGAGAGGCCTTGGACTTCCTGGGAAAATTAGTGTAGAACCAAGAGGACAAGCTGGACAAACATTTAGAGCACTTTGCCAGAATCTCACTTTTAATGATGCAACCACAAGAGTGTGGGTTTGTAATTAGGAAACAGAACAGATGGTGAAGACTTCGTTTAAAGTGTTCATTAAAATAACCTACACTGCCAAGTGAATGTTCCCTGCTCTGAGGCTGCCGCTTGGTTGAAATGCACTGCAGCGAGATGAGCTGTAGGAGAGGAGCTCTGCAGTGCTGAGTGCAGCATAATTGTTTCCCTATTGTCTGCCAACTTCCAGACCTGTGCAGCTGAAGCCTAAATACGGTTACAGAACAGCCAAAACTCTCTTCAAATTTTGTGTCAAGAAACACAGCTCCCTGGACTGTTAGAGGCAGCCTCTTTGAAAGACCCCAGGTATCTCCCCTTGGGGTATCCCTACCCCTGAATGTGGCTGGACTTAATAACTGGCTTCCGACAAATGCAGCAGACAGAAATATTGGGATGTCACTTCTGAGATTAGGTTGCAAGAACACTGCTTCCATCTTGGGTCCCATATCTCACCTGCCTGGAGGCAAGCCAGCTGCTATGTGGTGAGCTGCCCTAAGGAAAGACCCAGGTACAAGGAACTAATGTCTCTGGCCCCCAGCCAGAGAGGACCTGAGGCCACCAAGAGCCACATGGGAAAGGTGGAAGCAGATCCTCCCCCGGTCACACCTTGGCTACTGACTTTGAAGAGACTGAGCAGACGCACCCAACTAAGGCACATCCAGGTCTCTCGCCCCCAGACACTGCGGGATAATAAATGCTGTTGTAAGCATTGGCAGTTTTTATGCAGGAAAGATTACTGACACTCTACCAAATGATGCAGAATCTCAGAAATCTAAGGCTTATTTCCAAGTATTTAGTGGGCAAATTGCTCACTTTCCCCCCCACTCCCTTCGTTTTATGTAATTATAGTTGAGCAGTTGGTTCCTGGAATCTCAATGAGAACATAGGATGAAAGACCTTGTCAAAATATTCAATAGTAATATATTTGGTTGAACTTTTACACATAATTAAAATGTCAAATTGATCTTCCAGAAAAGTAAAACAGACTGGTTATCTTTAGAATAGGTTTTCAGGAATCATGTGTTATCATACCTATATGACTGTGGGTGGATAAATGTGTGAATGCGTACAGGGGTGCATGCATGACCCACATGTCAACACAGACCTATTTTAGGAAGAATGCACTGGATTTCTCTCCTGGATTTGCTTTATATAATTTATGAGTCACAAGTGCATCAAAAATTTTTCTATAAGAAAAATTATAGACATATTGTACCTCATTTCTGGAGTACCAGAAAAATAAAACTCACCTGGCTTCCTTTCTATCTTACTGGAAGCTCCTTCTGAGATTGCTTTGCTTTCTTGTTCCCTTTTTTCCAATCTTTAAAAGATAAAATGCTTTAGGACTCTTTCCTTAAAACTGTTCTCTTTGGTCTGTATATTTTCTCCTTAGGTGACCTCATCTACTCCAATAGTTACAGTTGACTCTTGAACAACATGGGGGTTAGGAGTATCAATCCTTCTGCAGTTGAAAATCCCCATATAACTATTTACTCCCTCAAAACTTAACTACAGTTTCTCAATGTACACAGGGCATTGGTTTCAGGAGTGCCCTACTCCCACAGATACTAAAAATCCATAGACGTTCAAGTCTCTTAATACAATGGCATAGAACAATGCATTGAATTGGCCCCCATCCTCAGATAGCTAACCCAAGATGGAAAATACATACTGTTTTTGATCTGCAGTTGGTTGAATACAAAACCTGCAGATAAGGAGGGCCAAATGTATATTTATCTTTTTTAAATCCATTTGTAAGTGGACCCACACAGTACAAATCCATGTTTTTAAGGGTCAACTGTATATATAAACTGAGAACTCTCAAATGTACATATTCTGGCCTGAGCTCTAGACTCACACATCCTGACATCACCACTTGGATATCTAAAAAAAATATTCAATTCAAAACATCCAGAGCCAAACTTTTGATTTTTTCTGCCAGGGTTTCTTAAGTTTCCCACCTTAGTAAACAATATGCTCATTTATGAAGTTGTTCAGGCAGGTATCAGGGGGATATGTTTGACTCCTGAAGTCCTGTATCCAATCCATCAGCACATTTTATTGGCTCTATCAGAAGGCATGTACCAAATATGACCCCTGTTTACCATCTCAGCTGTTACCAAGTAAGGCGACCCACCCATGCCCTACGTCTATACTATTCTAATGGCCTCTTAACCAGTCTTAGTCTATTTGCCATATGATGCCCAGAATGATACTTTAAAACCATAAATAATATTGTGTCATTTATTTGCTCAAAACCTCCCAATATCTTCCTATCACATCTAGAATAAAAAGCAAATGCATGTTAATATCTTTATCAGTCTCATTTCAACTGAAAAAAATGGTCCAAACATGGGATAATTGAAGAGAAAGTCATGCGTAAAGTGGGGTGTGGACAGTATTGAGGGAAATAACTAGGTGTGGTGACCCATGCTCTGGTATTAATCAGGACTGTGGTAAGAGGAAAAAAGGGCACTGATTTTTTTATGCCAAATTAATTATATTTGAAACTATAAAACAGAAGGCAGGGACAAGGTTATGATTAAAATCCAGTTCAGATGTGCATTTCTTATAGGTTATTATTTTCTATTTTCTTTTACAATGAAGCACAATAGGTTTTGCATTAAAAGTTTAAGGATTTACACATTTTGAGCCCTAATGATAAACCTTACTGCTACATAGCTCTGATAGAATCCAAGTCTCTCTGGGAAGAAAGTCATCCTTTATTCACTCATCTCCAAATCCTTGTTTTGTTCAGCACCTACAACTTTTTAAATTCGGGGTTGCACATGACCCATAGATGCTCTCTAAGGGTAGGACAGACATACACTTGATAGATGAAGTCATCAAGAGTCAAAGGAGTGTATCTAAAATCACTTAGTTAACTCATGATCAACCAGGACAACTGATATATATTTGCCAGATGGACATGCTCATGTTACACCAAGGTAATCTGGTTTCAATTTCCCATGGGGTGGAAATATTAAATGATGACCAGAAATTTATCCAGAACACTGCTGAGTTTGGACACTGGCAACACTCAGCATTTTCCAGCGAGGTTATTTAGCACAAATAATAACAGTGAGAGTGAGTAAAGGAAGATCTATCACAGCCTAGTGCCAGCTATCTGGAGGTAACTATGTCCAGAAAGAAATACAAACACTGGAAGAGAAGAGGAGTCCTGGGGGATGGCTATTCTCCACTGGCTTCCCACTCTCAATCTCCAGTTGGCTTTTCTGCTGTTCTCGGCCATGTTTTCACCCTGGGGCTTTGACCTTGCCGACAACCATCACTTAGGCTCCCAGACCAGGATCCTGGGTGGATTCAGCCAATGGAAAGTAAAGCAAAAGGGGGAGGAGAAAGTCAATGTTTCTTCTCTGCTTCTTCCATACAGAGTTCAGAATGACATCTCAAGCAGACAACTGTCCTTCTGTGACTATAGTTCCTGCTGGGGTTGTTCATCCATCCTATAAAGATCCAGGACCTGGGATCCTCCTGGACTCCAAGAGCACGCTTTTCTCTAAAACAGCGACAGCGCCTTGGTATTGCTAGTCTCCATACCCTCACCGTCCTCTCCTATTTGCCCTCTTAACCCTCCCATGCCTCTTCTAGTCCCTGCAGTGTAGACTCTTCATTTAAACCAGAGGAGCGAATCCTATTTCCTGCCACTGTCCTCACTAATATGCATTGTTAGTTCACACATAAACTTTGTATTGAATTAAATATTCTGAAGAAGGGAATTTCCCAGGAAACATAATAATCAATTTAAATGCATGCTATATTAAAGACATGAGATGAATTCTGTTCTGTGGATGTTCTCATTGTTCTTACTCCTGCAGCACTTGAATGCTAGAAATGCACTGAATCATTTTTATTGCAAATATGTATTTTTTTTTCTTCCTTTTCATAAGGAGGCTTTTTATTTATTCACTCTTGGTGAGAACAACAGGGTTTGGAACACTTGGTGTCCCTGAGGCAATCTCTTTGTCCTTGTATTACAATTAGTTAAAGGTATTTGAAATAATGGTTTTCTCTGTACTCAGGCCTTTGGTGCTATTGATTGATAATTTTAATATTCCATTAGAACTCGGCTTATTGGAGTCTGTTTAAAACAGAATAATAAATATCATGTCACCTGTGTGTATGAAGAAATTTTTTTTGAATGTGTGTGTATATATGTGTGTGTGTATGAGACAGAAGGAGAGAGAGAGGAAGAGAGAGAGAGACCACATGTTTCTACTACTACATCAACTAAGCCTTTATTGTACCATTTTCATTTCCTGGTACTTCAAAATCACTAGACCTGAAAAGGCTGGCAGCTTGCCTATCTGACATTCTGTTCACAAGGAAAACAGAGCCAGCATTTCTGGAGGTCTGATTATGAGTGTGAGCAGTGCAATGTGTGAGAGAACAGGGAACTGGCATGGAGATCGGTAGGGATGAAGAAACGTATTAAAGAGAAAACACAGTAGAGAAGAAGAAGGGAAGGAGGATCCCAAGTGAGTGATTCTCATATCTGCTCTCCTGGGAGCAGATAAGGAGGTAAAAACACAGTAATGAGGGTACAGAAATTTGTCAATATCATCATGTACTTGAGAAGATGTGCAAGGCTGCAGTCTAAGCTCATAGTTAACACGTGCAGGCAGAGGTATTTGCAGATCTGAGGGGAGGGATTGTGAACATCCTGCCAGAGGCTTCTATTTCCAACTTGAAGTCAGAGGAGGCAAGACTACTGCTGAGATAGAGAGGAGTGGTTAAAATGTCTCTTAAGTTTCTTTAAATTTATAAATTTTCTTCTCATCTCTTGTTGGTTTGTTTCATCTTGATTTATTAAAGAAATCAGAACATTTATCCTGTAGAGTTTCTTAGATTCTGGATTGTGCAGATTGGGACCTGTGGTATCCCTTAGCCTGGTCCTATGTATTTCCTGCCGATTGATAAACAGAGCTAGAGGCTTGATCAAATTCAGGTTTGATTTTTGCCCCCAAAAAACTGCTTCAAAGGTGGCTCTCTGTCCTTTAGCCTGAGAGTACACAATGTCTGGTTATCTTTCATTTTGTGATGTGAGCAGACATTGATGATCAATAACTTGATCTATTCATCTTTTAGGGATAACACAATGATGATATTCTAATTCTAACATTCTCCCTTCATTGATTAGCTGGGGTACATCTGTATAGAGAATGTTTTTTTCTACTATTTGGAAGCTTGTGTGGGAAGACAGGATGGATGCTTGTTTTTCCCATTATTTACCAGTTTTTAAAAGAATGAGCTGGTTCCAAGTAACCTTCAACAGTGATCAGTTAGCTTTTTTTTTCCTTAGAATCTTTGTGAACTAAAGGATGTAAGCACTTTTGATGTGTTTCAATCCATTGCAATTGTTATCATATTGATATTCAAAATGTCTCATCTTTGGCTGGTGAGAGCCTCTGAGTTCAAGTTTGTCACCAAGTTCTTTGGATGTGGCCCTGGTGTCTTTGGCAACTTCTTCACTCTCTGGTGTGACAAGAGGATTGATTCAGTGTCATTTTGCATGCTTCCTGCCTAAGACCTGGAATTGTGATTCTCCATGGAGCCATGGCCTGTTTTGTGTGAAATGATATTTAAGACTATAACATAATCACATTTTTAAATAGCAAACATATACAGTTATTTCTCGATTCTTTTTCATTTTAGCAAAGATTTATTGATTTACTACTGAAGATGAGGCTTAAGATTTCACTTGAGTCTTCTTACCCTGCTCCCAACAAAGCCAGAATAAGAATCTTTGTTATGCAATTATATTCCATTGCTTAAACAACCTTTTTGTTTTCTCTTGAGTTAATAATTGCTTTGAGTTTTTTCTACTACTTGATTTTCTGAGTTTTTATCTGTAATTGATCCCTAAATATTTCTCCCTAAGTAGAATGTCTTCTCATTATATTCAAACATGTCAGGTAATTTGTCAGTTTTCCTTATTTCCTTTTCTCCTCCTTTAGATATCTTTCTTTTGGAAGCTATAACCCAGGTTGCTTTCTCACCCCTGGTGCATTGTGGTCATCCTATTATTTACATTCACATTGCCTTTGCTTTTCTCCTTCTGGGAAATCCTGCTTTCTATATTCAATTACTTTATACTTAAAAAAAATTCAGTCCTTAGTTTTGGTGCAGCATATTTTCAACTATATTTTAAGAAAAATCCTCAAGGTCATATTTTTTCAATTGTGAAAATCTCATCATTTGGCTAAACACAGAATTATAAATTGGAAATAATTTAAATAAATAATAAATTTTAAGAAATTATTTCATTGTGTCCTGAGTCTAGTGTACATAACATTATAATTGTCCATTTTTTATTTGCATTTTTTCTCCTTTTTGTGTGCCTTAATGTCTTTATTATTGTTGTTCTTAAATTTTATAATGGCATGCCTTCATTTTCATAGTGGGTAATCCATGGCACCTTTCACTATAGTGGCTTAAGTCCTTGCATCCTGGGAATTATATTCCTTTGATAATTTCTCTTTCAGTTTCCCCTTTCTGAAACTTCTAACATTTAGATATTATGTATTCTGAAACAGACTTCTATTTTTGTGTCTATTGTTCTTTGGTTACTTACTTGCTTTGCCTTTTTATTCTACTTTCTGAACAATTTGCTCAACTTTACTTTCCAACCAGCCTATTGAATTTCTTTTTTATTTCTACCATTAGATTTTTAATATCCAAAAAAATGGTTTTGCTCTCTGAATATTCCCTTTTTATAGCATACTGTGTTTGATTCATGTTTGTAGACTCTTCTCTCTATAAAGTCATTGATTATAATGGGTTTTACATAAGACTCTTTTTTCCTCTTTTTTACATGTTCTGCTTCTTCAAAGTCTTTTTTCCTGTTTGCTTATTCTGCTCTCTGTGTTTGACAATAGGCCCTTTCACCATCTATCTTGATCAGTAGCTGTCTGTCTGTTTTTAAGAATGAGGCATTGTAAGCAGTTCTGGAACTCTCTATAGGCATTGCTTATAGAATAGTGGGTTTCACTGAAGTTGAGGAGTCCTCAACTATCAGTTGCATTTGTCCGACTTCTCTAGAAAGAAAGCTTCTCTGGAAAGAAGTCTCCTGCCTAGGCCACATGAAGGTAGCCACCAGCATGCTGACAGTTGAATGCAGAGGGGCCTGGCTTCCCCACTCAGTGGGATGGATATTCACTTGATTCTGTGTTTTCAGTATGGCTCCCTGCTGAGTTATACCTGGTAATCTTCAGTCCAGATGGGAAAATCTCCAGTCTTCTGCTGAGGTGGAGGGGAGGGACTCTATGGGTCTAATTGTTTCTAATGCAAGTTTTCCACCATTCATTCTGTTTTCAGACATCTCCCACACCCATCTTTAGAAGTACCAGAGCCTGTCTTCAATTTCTGATGTCTTCTGGAATTCTACCACCTAAATTAGCTTGCTTCCTGTTTTACAGACCACCCTACCTAGGATTTCTGATTTCTTATTTGCTTCTATTCTTCTAGGCTAGGACTTCTGCCCTCTTCTCCACATTCATACTGAGCAATAATCTCTCTTTTTAGGACTTCAAGTAGCATCTAAATGTCTATGATTTTTGTTAACCCGGGTCTACTGAGAAGCAGTTTATATATAATCTAAGAAATACAGGTGCAATGTCTTACCTTCCATTTTAATCCAGCCCTTTCCCCTTTAATCCTGCATGAATCAAAAGGACCACCAAAGGACACAGCATAGAAAGGGGTAAAACCAGGGAGGATGTGATTTCAAGGAGCAGGTACCATCAGCCAGCAAGTCACTCTGAGAATTGATGCAGAATGAATAGCCTTGATGCCTCTGGCACCCTCCAGAGGCCCTTCCCTGTGTTCCCTCACTGGGGGAGGAAGTGCTAGATCACATTGTTTTTCTTTGAGCCCAGGAATCATAGGTGTCAGTTAAAGTAACTTTTAAATCTAGTATTGCACCATTTCTCTAATGTTATAGCTGTTTTGCAGAATACAAAAAGAAAATATTTTAAGCTGAAATTTGAAAATAAAAGTAAAGGTAGCTGTAGATCCATAAGTTAGTAAATGTTCTGTGGAAGAATTATGTTCTGTGTCTAATTTACTAATTCGACTCAGAGAACTGGAAATCTCCTGTGTTTGGTCGTTTCCTTTTCTCCAATACCAAACAAGAATATGGCTTTCTCCACAGAACCTATGTCCTGATAGTTCTTCCCTTGTAGAAGGGCATGGATGGAAGGAAGTACACTTTAGATTTGTCATTCAGTGCATTACTCTCAAGTAAACAAATCTATAATGGTGGACATTTTAGAAAATAATACATCTTCTGGAATAATACTTAGTAGATCTGTACTAACCTCTGTCAGGTTCACCCACATGGTCATATATTCACTTGTTCTGAGCTTCACTGTGATGCTTTAAAGAAACATTAGACCCCATCAGCTGAGGTTTGGGCTGAGCATCTTTGGAAACAAATACCAGGCTGGCCACAAACAATGACTCTGGCTGGGAAGTCTCATTTGAACATCAACAAAGTAATATATAATCCACTCTCTACTATTTTGTATTATCACCATGCTTCTTGGCCAAAAATAATTGCTAAGAGCACCTTTTAAATGTGCAATGACAGCTGTACTGCAAGTTATAATACAATTCACATTTTTGACAGATGCACGATGACTTAGTTTAAAAAGAAGCATATTGGTGGGGGTGGGGGTCAGGGGGAAAGATCAACCAAAGGACATGTATGCATGCATATAAGCCTAACCAATGGACACAGACAACAGGGGGGTGAGGGCATGAGTGGGAGGGATTGGGGGGGGCAATGGGGGGATAAGGGCACATATGTAATACCTTAATCAATAAAGAAATTTTTTAAAAAAAGAAGCACATTGGAAAGCTTGTTGTGGAAAATTATAATAATATAGAAACTAGGCTGATATAATTACAGAGTTTTATGAAGAGAAAGTTCAATGTTATCTTTTCAATCATAGGGTGGACCATGGGATGTGGAAGTCTGATGAACTGACACATGGTTCTCAACCTTCCTAATGCCGCGACCCTTTAATACAGTTCCTCATGTTGTGGTGACCCCCAACCATAAAATTATTTTTGTTGCTACTTCATAACTGTAATTTTGCTATTGTTATGAATCGTAATGTAAATATCTGATATGCAGGATGTATTTTCAGGGGTCGCGACCCACAGGTTGAGAACCGCTGTGAGGGATAAGTTGTTCCCATGTGGGAAAGGCATGTGCCACCCCATTGAAATTCACTGATGGTGAAACTGCTAATTCTCCAAATGCAAAGAAAAACAATGACTCAAAATTTTCCCACCAGGAAATTTTCCTCAGCCTGTCCTCTGAGATGTGTGCTTGGATTCATGGAGCTCTGAATCTGCCTCCACATGGTGGGATGGAAATGCACTCTGTTCTACTAGGTGCACTGCCGGTCCTGATTCAGGTGTCTCCGTGAGAAAAGGAGCCTTTGTTAAGGAATCATGCTGCCTCTGTGGATTGAAGGTGTGATTCTAGTGAGAAAATGAGGAATGCTTTGCTACAGGGATAAGTTTAAATTATTGTGAGATAAACATTTTTGCACATACCACTCTGGATATTATATAGAACACTGTGTACATTTATGATGTTTTCTTTGTGTTATTAATAATTATCAATCTAATATTAGCAGAGATGAAAAATCCAAAAATATTAATAGTAAATCCAATTTTTTATTTGTCAACAACTAAAATATTATGTGAGCTTCCAGAAATACAACTGTAGAAGGAGCAAAAAGCGATAGAGATGAACTATGGCAATTTAATTCTAGCCTGTATTTATTCTTTAAAATTCTCCAGGCCAGCTCCGGGTCTATGGCTACATAGCACACACCCCATCAAGCCTGGGGATGTTCCTTTAGATAAATGGAGCCCCACTTACAGGGAGTAGAGGTGAGGGTGTGCTATGAAATGAATGCTTCTATTCCCCAAAAATCCATATGTTGAAACCTAACCCCCAATGTGATAGTAGTAAGAAGTAGGGGTCTTTGGGGGGTGATTGAGGATGATGAGGGTAAAGTCCCCATAAATGGAATATGAGCTCTTACAAAAGAGACTCCGGAGAGCTCCCTTTTTCCTTCTGCTATCTGAGGACACAGCTAGATGACAGCCAGCTATGAACCAGGAAGGAGCCCTCACTGGATCCCGACAATGCTGGCTCCTTGATCTTGAACTTATAGCCTCCAGACTGTGAGAACTAAAGTTCTGTTGGTTATAAGCCACCCAGTCTGTGTTATTTCTGTCATAGCAGCCCCAATGGAGTAAGACAGGGGGCGTAAGTTAAAGAGCTGAGTGAAATTCAGCAAAGCAGCTGTGACCGAAGATGCAAGTATATATCAAATGTCTATTTTCTTTATAAAAAAAAATGAGGAAAAAGTGCCAGTTTTAGCAGGCCTAATGCTTTCAAGATTCTCCTCTGTAAAGCTATATTTATATGTTCCTACACTACACATAGTATATAAAAATAAATTCTTACTCTGCCAAGCAAATGGGATCATATGCTACCTCCTCCATCATTATGAAGGGAGAAAATGAGATTCCTTAAACAACGGTTATGCTTCAGCACCCGGCATAACTGCTTTCTCACCAGCGTTGCCAGGATGGATTTCAAAGTTCGATTTATAAAAAGATAACTATTTTATCATCTGGGGAAACTTCTAGATGATAAGCCTCCATAAACATCTAAACAGTTTAGTGTCATGTTTCATTCTAAGTTGCTTTTCCCTTTAAAACATTTCATTCTTCCTGCATTCTGGAAGAACGGTCAGTGGCGACCAGCAGGACAGGACAGGAAAGAGCCACTACTCCCAAAGCCCCAGAGCATTGAGAAGAGACCAGGTCTTCCCAAAACCTCATGTGGAAGCTCAACACCAGGATTCTGTTCTCTGATGCTTTTCTAAAAAATCAACAGATGCTTCTTTACTATTTTGAGGCATGGAAGGAATTTAAACCTTTGCTGCTCGTTTTCTCCATGCTTGCTCTGCTTATGGGGATGAGGTTGGGTAGCTGCTATTCCTGTTTCCTTTAGCTGCTATCTGGGCCCACATGGCAGCCAGGGCCCAGGAGAAAGTCTATGGGACGTGAAACAGAAGCTGATTCTTTAGGGCTTGAGAATAACAACATGCCCTTCAGTGAAATAAATCTCAAGAGCAAATGACAGATAGCAATAACAGGTCAAGTACATGACTGGAGGTTGCAGACACTGTGAGAGCTTTGTTTAGACATTGTTAAAGCAGTTGGGGTTTTTTTAAGTAATCAAAATATATAAAAGCAAACAAAAAATGTAAGTTTTTAGTGTTTTTCATCTTCATTGAGGACCTCAGGTGGTTCCACAAGTATTTTCAAAGCTAGACAAGCCTACGGTAAAAATATTACTTTCCTAGGTACCAGGATTGCCTCTGGATTTGGCCCCAGGCCCATTTGCTCCCAGACATACAGATGCGGGGCTCATCTTTCTGAAACACTGGGCCCAAGAAGACATGACCAGAAAAAATGAAAAGGTTCTCCTAGTCTATAAGTCAAGCAGACTTGAGAGGGGATTATGTCTTAGATACTGTAGGTGCCATAGAAGGGAACCAACTTCCCAAAACAATGCTGCCATATAATTGGCATCATTTAAAATGATTTAGAATTTTAGCAAAGTGCACTTGGTTTTATTTTGTTCTGGAATAGAACTAACCTTACAAATCAATGGTGTAAATTAAGGAACATCTCTCCTTTTTTTACTTCTATTGTCTTTCCAATTATTCTGATAGTGGCTCACCTTCCACCATTAAATATGAAAAAACTAGGTTGTTAGGCTTTCTATTTCTAAAAAAAAAACCAACTCTTAAATGTAACTACTCTGGGAAATAGTAACCCTGTAAATCTTGGTAAGTCAGTCATTTCTAAGAGTTGTTTAATGGGATTTAAGCTCTCAAGTAAATGGGTTACAATTTGCACTTTGTTTGGAGAAGGGAGGGGAGATAAAAGTAGAGGACATGAGATGAAAGCATTGAAAGGCAGGTGTGATTCTACAATATTTACTCTACTTACAATAACAGAATTACTGATATATAAACATAATTTATACAATTCACCCATTTAAAATGTACAATTTCCCACAATAAGATATCACCTCACACATGTGAGATGTCTATTATCAAAAAGACAAGAAATAACTAGTGTTGGGGAAGGTGTGGAGAAAAGGGAACCCTTGGGCCTTGATGACAGGAATGCAGATTGGTACAGCCACTGTAGAAAATAGTATGGAAGTTTCTCAAAAAATTTAAATAGAACAATTATACAAGCCAGCAATTATACTTCTATGTATTTAGCTGAAAAAATGAAGACAATCAAAAAGATTTATGTACCCCCATGTTCATTGCAGCATTGTTTACAATAGCCAAGATATGCAAGACATCTAGTGTCCATCAATAGAATATTCCGTCAATAATATATGGAATATTTTTGAAATATTATTCAGCCATAAAAATATTACAGCCATGAAATTTTGCCATTTGCAATAACGTAGATAGAATTTAAGGGTATTAAGCTAGGTAAAATAAGTCAGACAGAGAAGGACAAATACTTTTGATCTCACTTATATGTTTAATAAAAAAATCTACACACACACACACACACACACACACACACACACACACACATACATCAACCTCATAGATACAGATTGGTGGTTGCCAGTGGTGGGGATCATGGAGTGGCAAAATGGGGAAAGGAAGTGAAAAGGTACAAACTTCGAGTAATAAAATAAATAAGTCATGGGGATGTAATCTATATCATGACAACTATAATTAGTAATACTGTATTGTATTGCATGTTTGAAAGTTGCTAAAAGTTCTCATCGCAAGAAAAAAACATTTTTGTGACTATGTATAATGATAGATGTTAAATAGACTTATCAGGGTGACTATTTTGTAATATATACAAATATCAAATCATATACATCTAAAACTAATATAATGTTCTAGGAAAATTATGCCTTAAAATAAACAAAATGAAGTGTACAATTCAATATATTTCAGTATTTTTAGAGTTGTGTGACCATCAGCACTATCAATTTTAGAACATTTAATCACTCCCCAATAAAAAACACCATATGAATTACCAATCACTTTTCATTTGCTTTCAATCTCCCTCACCCAGCCATAGGTAAACATTAATCTACCTTTTGCCTCCAGATTTGTCTATTCCAGAAATTCTGTGGAAATGGAATCATGAACTATGTAATCTTGTATGACTAGTTTCTTTTATTTTGCATATTTTTAAGGTTCATTCCTGTTATAGCATGCATCAGTTCTTTACTTATTTTATTGCTGCATAATATTCTACTACATGGATCTACCATATTTCATTTATCCATTCATCAGTTGATTGAGATTCCATTTGTTTCCACTTTTTGGTTATTATGAATAATTCTGTTATGAACATTCATGTACAAGTTTTTGTGTGGACATACAATTTAATTTTTATTGGGTATGTACCTATCAGTGACTTTTTGAGAATCTTCCAGGCTGTCTTCTAAAGGAACTCTATCACTGTAATATCCCACCAACAGTATAGGAGGGTTCCAATTTTTCCCTGTCCTCACGCACACAAATTATGTCTTTTTTATTACAGCCATTCTCATGGGTATGAAGTGATACCTCAATGTGGTTTTTATTTGCATTTCTCTGATGGCTAATGATGCTAAGCATCTTTTTGTGTGCTTATTGATCATTTGTATAACTTCTTTAGAAATATTTCTATTTGAATATTTTGCTCATTTATCCCACTAGGTTATGTGCCTTTTTTAGAGTTGTGTTTCTTGTTTTTATATATCAAAGATACAAATTCCTTATCAGAAAATTATTTGCTAAATTTCCCCCCATTCTGTAGGGTGCTTTGTGTGTGTTTTTTTTACTTTATTGATGGCATATTTTGAAGCACAAAAGTTTTACATTTTTATGAAGTCCAATTTATATACTTGTTATTATTCTTTCTGTTGCTTCCACTTTTGATGTAATATCTAAAAACTATTGCATAAGACAAGGTCATGTTTCTTCTAAGGGTTTTATAGTTTTAGTTCTTATATTAAGGGTTTTGATTAATTTGGGGTTTAATGAAAAGATAATATTTCTTCTGAATCAAATTGCACCTTGATAATAGAAATTTAAATTGAGCTTTAATAAGAAAATCTGACAATAGCTGCTACTTAGAAAAGTGTAATTGTAAAGAAATATTTAAGAAGACCGGGGTTTGTGGTACTCTATGGAGGCAGTCATAGAATGGGTGGTTCAATAGATGATAATGCAATAAGTTAGATATTAAATGTCTTCCTTCCTAAACAATCAAGAGAAGTCAAGGCAGAATAATTAGGGGAAAACTAAGCCTGCACCTACTTTTCAGGACAAGTAGCATGGGCAAAAGCCCAGGATTCGGCTCTTGTGGCCTTCCCTTGCAGCCGGCTGAGCAGGCTCTGTTCTGCATTTTTCCTCTTAGCTGGAGCCAGGCAGCCACAAATGTTCATAATTACGGAAGATTCTCTCATTTTCTGCTCTGTGGTTGGAATAATGACAGTCTCTCTTTTTATTACTGTTCTAATGGCTTCGTGTACTGAATCACTGTGATATTATTAATAATAGCAAAAGGGATCTTATTTAGCATAGGGAAGATTTCCCCATACATCACTTTGAGAGTGGGTAGGTGAGCTGACAGGTTAACGAAGCTGCCCTGATAGGTGGCTGAGCCATTAAAGGAGGCAGCCATAAACAGAGCATGGGGGATGAAACCTGGGTGCTTGGCTCAGCTATTCATTCCAGCGAGCTATTTACCTGAACCTGAGCCATATATCTCAGAATAGACAGCGCACTTCTTAAATGCATGGCTTTTCCCCAACAACTCCTTAAATATGCAACATTTCACTTAGCTCCTGGGGCTTCCAAAAATGTGCACCTCTGTCTCTAAAATGAGATAAACAGAATCACCTTGAACTATAAACACATAAAAAGCAGCAAGGAGGCAATCAACATACTTACGTAAGAAATGTAGGCACAATCTGGTTTACAAGGGACCTAAAACAGTGCCTAACCTCACCTCATAGCACTGCATGTGTGTAGCTTGGGAATGGACTTGAATTCTTGCTAAGGACGTCCTGTATTTCTCCCTGCATTTGTGTCTATGACTTGAAAGCCAGTTGTTTGTTTGTTTGTTTGTTTGTTTGTTTCAAGGCCCCACCCATTTATTTGAGTGAATAGTTCATGCATGAATAGTGTGAGTGTTTCTCCATAATTCTAAGAAGTAGTCATCCGAGAAGTGGGCAGATGACTGGGTGATATTAATGACTGTGTGAGAAACAGAACACAGACAGGCCACTCTGGTGCTGGAGAGAGTGCCAGTGCTCCTTTCTGAATGTGAGGGTCATGTGGGGCAAGGTCCCCAAGACTGCTCACCGCCTGCCCGAAACCAGGGCCTGAGGTTCAATTCCTTTTTACCTTGATAGCAAAATTGACCATGGATGGAATATCCTGAAAAGTGATCCAGCTGTTCTGGGTAGACAGCAGTCATGCTGACTGGAGGTGCTTTATTTAAGACAGCCAAATCTGCCTTCCACCACTCCCACTCCCTACCCCTTCTTGCCTCCTCCTTCCTTCTTCCCCCAATTTTGGGGCCCTTTACCCTATACCTCCAGCAATGATCAAATCAGCATCTCATATTCCTTTCCCTGTGCTGTTCTCCTAAGTCCTACTCTTATTGCAATTTATCACCAACTAGGCATTTAAAGTTGTGTAGGGCATTAAGCAACAGAACGGGCTTATCTTTTATTTTCAATCCTGGTCACTTGAATGAGCTCTAGTATTCTTTAGAAAGGAAGATGCTGAAATGGAATTGAAATAAACTGTGAGTCACCTGTCTAAGACCCAGAGGCAGGAAGAGAGCTGGGTTTGCAGGATCTTGGCCTCTGGGGCAGTGCTTTCCTGGCTCCCTGGCTTTTCCTGTCTATGGAGAGGGACTGATGGTGACCTGTGACTCCTCAGAGGTCACTGCAGCTTGTATCCTCATCCTCCTAGTGGCCACTTCATCTCTCCCTTTTTGATAAGTAGAGTTTATATCACTTACTTTGTCTCCTAATGCTCGATGCTCAGGACAACACAGACGATTTTGTTGATTTTCAGAGAGCAATGATTCTGAGACATTTTATTGACTTAGGAAGAGCTTTCCAGAGTGCAAACAGAAAAGAACTACATTAAATGTACAAATCAATTGTAAGAAGTGTCCTGATTTCCAAAACGTTAAGTAGAATACCATTGTGCATCTTCAAGTTGGGGAAATAAGGTACACAGGGCTAAGCCACTGAGTCTAAGAACTCATCTGGTCTGACTTCACCGAGCACTGTCTGTCTCCGTTGTCACACACAGTGGCTTCCATAAGGGCACTCACTGCAAGAAATATCTAGATAGAGCACAACCCAGCAATCCTCACATGTGCACACACACTATGTATGTGTACCACCAACGAGAGGCTCACAGAACCATTCTACATTTGTTATGTGTGCTGGATTCTTATCTATTCTAGTCTATAATTCAATTATTTTAAAATGCTCAAGCTCTCCCTCCATGAGTAGGTCACCACCACAGAATTGATAAAATCATCTGCCGCAGGAATTTGGTTGCAAACCCAGTTTGGGGAGTATATGTGAAGATTCCCATATACCCTCTAATATAGGAGGGGTTGATCCAATAAATATCCTTGCTGCCAGGAGGAGTGAGCACCTGGGTCCATTGTGCACAGTAGGTGCATCCTGTCCTGGATGCCAGGTGCCCTAGAAAGTGGCCAGGCCAATGGATGAAACAACAGAGGATCCAGCTCTATATGTTGAAGTCAGAGGTTGCATTTATATACAGTTTTCCCTTGAATAAATTGGTGGTTAGTGGTGCTGACTCCTGCACAATTGAAAATCCACATATTACTTTTGATTCCCTAAAAACTTAACTACTGATAACTTACTGTTGGCCTTAACGATAATATAAACAGTCGATTAACACATATTTTGTAAGTTGTTTATATTATATACTGTATTCTTATAGTAAAGTAAACTATAGAGAAGAACATGTTATTAAAAAATGGTAAGAAAGAAAAAAGATAAAGTATTCATTGAAAAAAATCCACATATAAATGGATTCATGCACTTCAAACTCATGCTGTTCAAGGGTCAACTATACTTACTACTCACCACTCTCTTGAATCTTGAATACTTTTTATGGAGTAGGGCTCATCTGGTGATAAGAATGGGTTCAATTAGGAAGTTTTCATTCAATACAGAGATAGATTGATTCATCAGTTCCTGTTATCAAACCATGAGGACCAGTCCATCTGACTTGGCACAACAGAGCCAAACACTGAACACCGAGTTCTGCAGTGAAAACATTAAAGCAGTGAATTGTCAGAGTGCCACGCCAGGAGAATAGGAACCCAAACTCCACCATGATTTTTAATCAAGGGTTTTTAAAGGCAATGATCAAGGATTGGGGTTAGGGATCCTGGGTGATGCTGACTGCTTAGTACTTGAGTAAGCTTCAGTGGTTTTCCTTAGGCTGATTAATTCAGGTCCTGACATCATTTTGTCTGGAGTCTTCCTCAGTGTGGTCGGGTGATTAACTGGGTTGAGGAGTCATGATTGCCAAAAATATCTGATGACTGTGTATCAGTGATGTGATCTTTAAAGGCAAAGACTAAACATCTTATGACCACTGTTATTGCTTAAGCTATCATTGTTTTGTGCTTAAGTAGCTACATTTTCCTATTATCTCAAGCAAAGCATAATTTTAAACTTTTCTCCTGGAACTTGTTTTATAAGAGGCCTTTAGGACATAACCAACATACTTTAAAATCTTTGACTATAAGCCACAAGACAACCAAAGCAATTGAAACGTTTAGTTAAAGCCTGTACCAACATCTCGAGATTCTGTGATCTAATACCTACACATACTTACTGTTAATTGTTGGTTTCATTAGCAGCCATTCAAAGCCCTATAAGACACATCAGGAGGGAAGGTTCTCCTCTGAGTGAGGCTAATAAGTATCCACCTTCTTGAGCATGATGATGGGGTTTTAGTGGAGTTCGTGGTGTTTATTCAAATATCTGTGAGTGCACTTTTGTGAGACACTTAGAAACCTACATACACCAATAACTCTCAACAGAAGTACAGGAACTTAAAGGAGGCCTGGGAACTTTTCACAGTAACTGAAGGAAAGTGGAAGAAGCACCAAGCTTCTCAACTTAACCTTTCTCAGTGGTCATAAGTGGAGACTCTTAATAGAGAGGAATAAAAAAGGGAGGCAAAAGAACAATAATTTAATACTTTACAGTAAACAAAACAGTTCACCCTGTGATTTAACCTTTGGAACAATCATGTGACACATGAATCTGCCTTAATTAATGGGAAACTAAAACCCTGAAAGGCTGCAGAACTGTCAACTGTCAATCAACCTGAATGACACTGAAAAGAGGAAGATCTGTGAAATCCTCTCTCTGGAACTTTGAGTTGTTTTGCAGGAGGGAAGAGCTTGAAGATTAATTCAGGAAGCTGTGTGAATTGAGATGTTGCTGTTGGTTTTAACACTGCTAGTAGAGCAGTGGTTTCTCACTCACAACTTACTTGGGGATCCCATGTTAAGATAAGTTGCAGTCATTCACCATCTAATCAAGAGTTTACTCTGTGCAGTGTACTCATTCTATCTAGCAAGTACACTGGGCCTTTGTGACAGGTGATATGGGAAAGGCTGTATTTGACTGTCTCGCTTCTGTGATCAGTGGATACATGTTGATAATGTATGCCACAGTGAATTTGCTGCACACAGGTTTAGAGACTTGGGAAACTGTTCAGCATGGATGAGGTGATGCTATGCATGTCCATGCAGTAAACAGGTTATGAGAGGCAATTAGCAGTGTGGGCCCTGGTGCAAACAGCTGGGTCTCAAAATCCAGCTCATTGGCTTGTGAATGAAATGCTCTCCAACCTGTTTTCTCACTTTCGGTCCCACCATCTCGTGAGGTTTGTGAGATTTCATGGGCTTGTTTCATAGTAAAACATGAAATACCCAATGAATGTTGTGGGGTTGGCACCATTTTAAGTATTTGTGAAGTAAAGAATTTTGAATAAGAAAAGAAGTAATGCTGATCTGATACCAGATTAGGAGGAGATTTGTAATATTTTATTTACTATTTTTATATAGAAACAAAATGTGGAAGAGGTCTCAAAATATCTGGGCATTTAGTATGTCATTATCAAGACACAAATATTAAGAAAGGAATGACATTGAAAATAAGCTTAATCCATCTAAGAACAGTGTCAGCTAATTTAATTCAAAACTGTGCTATGCTATAACATAGGCTACAGGGAATGAGAAATGGAAAATAACATTATTAGGAATTGCTATCAGTGCTGCAGGCAAAATATATGATAAAGTGGCTGCCAGACATCCCGCTCCATTGTCTTGTGTTATTTTATAAGAGGAAATGTCACACACACAAACACACACTCACAGGCTTTGAAAAAACCTTCAGGTGTTTTCTCACTGATTCCCAAAGTCATGATTCTAACTGTATTTTAAAATGCAATGTTTTATAAAAGAATTTTTATAGAAAAATTCCCTATTCATGTTATAACACTTTCTCAGTGTATCCTTTTCTCTGACATTGAACATACCAGAATTCTGATGGGTTCAACTACTAGAATATACAATTTTTCTTACAATTATATTTATTTTTCAGAACTTCTTGGTCAATGACTCATCTCCACAGTTTAAAAACATTAATATGGACTAATGGAACAGAAGAGAACCCATAAATTGACCCAAGCCAGTATGCTCAATTAATATTTGACAAAGGAGGCAAGAGCATACAATAGAGTCTAGACAGTCTCTTCAATAAATGGTGTTGGGAAAATTGGACAGATACATGCAAAAAAAATGAAACTTGACCACCAACTTACACCATACACAAAAATAAACTCAAAATGGATAAAGGACTTAAACATAAGATGGGAAACCATAAAAACCTTAGAGAAAACCACAGGCAGCAAAATATCAGACATTTGTCGTAGTAATATCTTTACCGATACAGCTCCTAGGGCAATGAAAATTAAGGAGAAAATAAACAAATGGGACTACATCAAAATAAAAAGCTTCTGGCACAGCAAAAGAAACCATCAACAAAACAACAAGAAATCCCACTGCATGGGAGAACATATTTGCCAATGTTATCTCCGATAAGGGTTTAATCTCCAAAATTTACAGGGAACTCATACAACTTAACAAAAAGAAGATAAACAACCCAATCAATAAATGGGCAAAGGACCTAAATAGACACTTTCTGAAAGAAGACATACAGAAGGCCAAGAGACATATGAAAACATGCTCAAAGTCACCAATCATCTGAGAGATGCTAATCAAAATGACAATGAGGTACCATCTCACACCTGTCAGAATGGCCATCATCAGCAAATCAACAAATGACAAGTGCTGGCCAGGATGTGGAGAAAAAGGAACCCTTCTTCACTGTTGGTAGGAATGCAGACTGGGGCAGCCACTGTGGATAACAGTATGGAGATTCCTCAAAAAATTAAAAATGGAATTCTCATTTGACCCAGTAATCCCACTTCTAGGAATATATCCAAAGAAATCAGAAACACCAATCAGAAAGGATATATGCACCCCTATGTTCATAGCAGCATAATTTACAATAGCTATGGTTTGGAAACAGCCTAAGTGCCCATCAGCAGATGAGTGGACTAAAAAATGGTGGTACATCTATACAATGGAATATTACACTGCTGTAAAAAAGAAGGAACTCTTACCATTTTCAACAGCATAGATGGACCTGGAGAGCATTATGCTAAGTGAAATAAGCCAGTCAATGAAAGATAAATACCACATGATCTCACTCATTCGTGGAATATAGTGAACAACATAAACCGATGAACAAAAATAGATCCAGAGACAGAGAAGCATTGAACTGACAGTCAAACCTCAGAGGGAAGGCAAGGTAGGGGCGGGGGTAAGAGATCAACCAAAGGACTTTTATGCATGCATATAAGCATTACAAATGGACACAGTCACTAGGGGGGTGAGGGCATGTGCTGGGGTTGGGAGTGGCTGGAGAAAGGTCAATGGAGGGAAAAAACTAATATTGTAATAGCTATGTATGGGCCAGGGAGGTACTTGAAATATTAGGGGGACCACTCTGTAAAGTATATGATTGTCTAATCACTATGTTGTGCACCTGAAACTAATACAGAGTAATATTGAATGTGAACTATAATGAAAAAAAGATGAAAAATTGTATATGTTTTTCATCATAATAATAATGGACACAGTCACTAGGGGGGTGAGGGCATGTGCTGGGGTTGGGAGTGGCTGGAGAAAGGTCAATGGAGGGAAAAAACTAATATTGTAAAAGAAATCTATACTAATAAAAGGGTAATATGCTAATTACTCTGGACATCTTCTGGACATCCTTCTGGACAAAGCCACGGTGACGGGGGCTGAGGCAGAGGCTGTTAGGGGCTATTAGGCTGGCAGGGTAGCAGTTAGGGGGCGACCAGGCCAGCAGGGGGGCAGTTAGGGGCAACCAGTCTGGCAGGGGGGCAGTTAGGGGGCGATGAGGCTGGTAGGGGACCAGTTAGGGGGCAATCAGGCCAGCAAGCAGAGGCAGTTAGGGGTGATAAGGCAGGCAGATAGGTGAGCGGTTAGGAGACAGTGGTCCCCTAAACCGGCAGTCGGACATCCCCTGAGGGATCCTGGATTGGAGAGGGTACAGGCCGGGCTGAGGGAACCCCCCCCCCATGCATGAATTTCATGCACCGGGCCTCTAGAAATAAATAAATACATACATACATACATACATACATACATACATACATACATACATACATACATACATACATACATACATACATACATACATACATAAATAAAAACATTAATATGGTCCTAACAAGAATGATAATATTAGCTGCTTAGCAACAGCTTTTTAGAGATGCCCAGGTCCTACAGATCATATAAAACATGTACACATACTGTTTTACGTGCTCAAGAAAACATCAGAAGAAACTGGAAGTAAATGGTCTTTTCCAAATGGATCTACAGGATCTTTAAGATTTGTAAATTCCACAGTAACTTCGGCATTTAGAGCATCATTATTATTAATATCTATCTTAAGGAATGTCAAACTATATTCCTTTATTGGTTTCATTTAGCAAATTGTATTATTTATATTCTCCTTTTCTTCCTGTTTTTGTAAAATGACTTTTATTTTCCAGAGACATGTAAAACAAATCTACTCTGAGTTGATATACCATGCCAAGGCAAAACACCAAAAGGAGGTTTGAATTAATATGTCAGCAATGATGTCACACTATTATTCCTAGGACACTTAGTGAACTAGGATGAAGAACAAACTATTTATAAATCTGGCCACCACACATGTCTTACCTCTGTCACAAGAACACTATGGGGGGGGATGACAGAGGCAACATTTACTGCCTGTAGATACACAAAAGAGAAGTAAACAGACACTTGTGATTATCTCTCATGGAGGTCAATTGTCAATAGACCACCAGCCTCCTATTGGTTAGTGAGTCAGCTATGCATATTGCTTTAGAATCCTTGGAGGAATGCTGCTATACACACACCAATTGTTATTAAAAACTGATGGTTATTCCTGGTGGTGACTGTTAACCAGAGGTCTGAAGTCTTTACAATACAAGGCAACTCCACTTACAAATGCTCAGTGCAGTTGCTCTAAAATAATGTAGTTGAAACCTCAGGGAAGAACATGA
This sequence comes from Myotis brandtii, assembly GCF_000412655.1. Classification (NCBI taxonomy): domain Eukaryota; kingdom Metazoa; phylum Chordata; class Mammalia; order Chiroptera; family Vespertilionidae; genus Myotis; species Myotis brandtii. The sequence goes on along the minus strand of NW_005353967.1, from coordinate 3,046,890 downwards.
ACCACGACTCTGATTTTTCAAAGTCACTTTTGATGTGCAGCTTTTTATTATATTTTGTAGATTCAAATTTCTCCTTGCCCTATACATACAAGTTTCTACTTCAGGCGCTAATGGCTTTTGTAATTGTTTTTTTAATAATTAACTACTTCAATTAGAAAAGGATCATTTCTAACTTATTAGGGATTTGTAAGTATGATCCAAGAAAATTGAGCAACAAGAGAATTCTAATGTATAAATTGGTGACTTTTTAATATCTGTGGAGTGTTTAGGTGGGTGTTTAATATTTGTGCTTGGTTTGATTTACTTAATTTGAAATAAACTACATTTTAATCTTCATCATGATGTGTGAAAACATGGCAGGGGAAAATGATTCCTTATCCTGGATCCTACAAAGGAGGCTTTGTATAAATCTGAATTTCAAATAATTTCTTAATTCAAACACTCGGATGGAGTTGGGTAATTTGTAAACTTGTAAAATTTAGTCTCAGATGTGCAGAGCACTTTGCTGTGAGGGCAATTTGTCATTTTATTTTTTATTCAGGCCTTTGCCTGAAATCAAAGTCCTTCCCTTTATTTCTTTAGTTGCTAGAAATAGGAGAAATTATACATGGTTTTCAGTAAAGACACTCTTGATGCATAAAAACAAAGGAGGAATGGTCAGTAATTGTACCAATGCAGAACATAATAATAAAAACTCTTGGAGATTTTGCTATAAAAGATATTATATTTCATATCACTTCATATTTATACCACTGGAATCTAATTTTAAACCTGTAGGATCTAGTTTTCTTTTCCATAGGACAAGATTAATTATAGTCTGGGCAAAATGAGGAATCAGTGAGCATCCTGGACCCACTGCTCTTTTCAGGAACACTTCAAAAAGATGGAGAGGCATGCAGGGGGCCATGCATCGATCTTTCACTCTCATGTCAGTGTTTCTCTCTCTCCAGCTCTCTTCCTCTCTCTCTAAAAATCAATTTAAAAAAAAGGATGGTCATCAGAGTCTGACTTGTCCCTTCTCTAGAGCCCCAGGGACAATTAATGACCTCTGGGTTCCCATTTCCCATCCCCAAGCCCACTCCTAGCCTCCCAGCTGTGGTACAGGATGCATCAGGCATCTGAAACACTTGGGTCTCCTTGCAAGAGGTGGTGGACAAATTGACACACACTTGCCCAGAAAGCAATCGCCTGCAGCACATTGGAGAGCAAGTTAATCCAGGAAGCAATTGATCGACCACATGGCGGAACTAGAATGCCCATGCAATTTTCAAATGCTAATTTTAAGTGCAGCAGAGCCATCTATAAATTTCTCTTTATGACTTTTACATCCATAATTTATTTCCTGACAGGAATCTAGTACCTCGCCACACAGCCAGTGCACAACGGTGGATACCCTGAGAAGGGAAATAAAAGACACAATACACAGTGCTTGACACTGGGGAATTTTGAATTGAGTTTCCATTTCCTGAGAGCAAGAATTGCAGGTTCTGTGGTTAGCCACGGAAGCCTGGAGAATGTTTCGCTGGCATGTGCTGTGTGCCTTAGTTCTCTAGGACTGAGCTGACTGCCCTAGAGAGGGCACTATGCCCAAGGGGGAAGCTCCTTAACTTTAGGTTCAGAGCTGGGAACAAAGACAAGGCAGAGTAGTCCCTTGAGAATCCCACTTACTGGTGGAAAACATGAGCAGTTTTCATAGAAATAAGATAATCTAGGGGCAGGTGACCTATTCTTTGTTTCTGCTGTTGTTGTTGTTGTTGTTAATCCTCACCCAATGATATTTTTCTATTGATTTTTAGGGAGAGTAGAAGAGAGAGGAAAAGACAGAGAGAAACATCAATTTGAGAGAAACATATTGACTGGTTGCCTCCTGCACGAGCCCTAACCAAGGCCCGGGTTGGGGAGGAGCCTGAAACCAAGGTACGTGCCCTTGACCAGAATTGAACCCAGGAACCTTTGGTCCTCAGGTTGATGCTCTATCCACTGAGCAAAACCGGCCAGGGTTGACCTATTCTTTATTAAGGCAAAACAACAAGCAACTACCAGTATTAGATCCTTGATACTCCAAGTGCAGGCTGCAGACCAGCAGCATCAGTATCTCCTGGGGCTAGTTAGAGACACAGGAAGGACCTCAGGCCCCAGCCCAGGCCAACTGAATCAGAATCTGCCACTCTACAAGGTCCCCTGCTCATTGGCATGCATATTGAAGTGTGAGGATCACTTTGTGAAAGAATATCTGACACTGAGACAGGGTCCCTCATGATGGAGTCAGCCCCTCTGATGACACTATTCCTTTGGCCCCTCTTTGTCTGGCATCCCCATACCCTTCACTCTCCTTCATTTTCTCCCTCCAAACACTGGAGTTTTCTCTTGTTTCTTTTTTTTCCTTTTGCTCCTCTCACTCTGATGTCTGTCTCCTAGTACAAATTTTTCATATGTGTGCCTTTAACTCTCATACATAAAAATAACAGATACACTTGAGAGCTGATTTGGGCTAGAATTGTGTGAATGAGTATAACATAAACATTGGCTGCCATTGAAGGCAACTGAGCACTTCCTATGCCTGAGCTGGATCAACTCACAAATCAACCTTCATTATGATCCCTTCATTTTCGTCACCTTACAAATTAGGAACCTGGAGAAGAGAAAGGTTAAAAGCAGCTCAGGTCGTGCTGGCAGCAGGTGGAAGAGCAAGGGTTCAAAGCCAAGTTTCTGGCCTCTGCAGACTATGCCATAACCACAAGGGCATCCAGCCTCTCCATACTAAACCCAATGTGCTTCTCCATCACAGACCCCATGAGCGCCTGGCTCACACACACAACTTCCTGATGCACAGCTCAGGCACCTGAACCTGGGGCAAACCTGCCTGCCCTTCTCCCCAGGTGTCTCTAAGAAGGTGATTATCTATGGGCATCTAGATTGTCATCTCTCCGAGAGACCCAGAAGCCTTGCTTGACTGCCCTCTTGCTTCCTCCCCCATATCTTCATCAAATACCTGCCAAGGCTCAATGATGTCCCCTCTGAGGAGCTTATGGGGGATCCCCAATGTGTATGCTCCCCTCCACTTATATTCCATGACTTAGTTCAGGAATATACACAAAAACACATACACCCCATCTATTAATAAGCATATACAGCTTCCATTTCCATGTATTATATACACACATGCCTGTCCTCATACATGCACAAGCATATACCGCAACACATGCACATGCCTATATCTCTTTGCACACATATCCATGTATTCTCAAAAATTCACACATCTATGTTCCTATATATACACATATATAAAATTTTATTTAAACAAATGAGTATATCACTTAGCTCTCTATGGTCATTTAATCCTTATAAACATCCTGTAGGTGGGCATTATTAACATTTTTTCAGGCAAGTAAACTAAAGCCCAGCAGGGTGAGTTGCTGGCCTCAGGTCATAGAGCCAGTGACAGGTGGAGCCATCACCAGGACGGGTCATCCCCACCCCACCACCACTTTGTTTTTATCCACCACTCCGTACTGCTTTAGGGCCACCCATGTCCAGTCTCCCCTTACAAAATGCCAGATAACACTTCAAAGTTAAGCAATGTTGTTTTGTCACGTGTGGAAATATTTATGTATCCTTAGGTCCTGGGGTGCACTGGTTTGCTGGGGCCGGATCCTTGAAGGTCGTGTGCATTCTTGGCCCCAAAGAGGGGCCTCTTCTGGCATTGGGGAAAGAGCAGGGTAACAGATCACCCCCTTCCTCAGGAGGATGTCCCTGCGTGTATGAAATCTGACATTCACAGGGAGGAGTCCTCAGCAGAGAAGCCACAGCATGGCCTGGCTACTACAGTCCTGATAATTTTTTAAATTTTTTATTTATTGATTTTAGAGAGAGAGAGAAGGAGGGAGAGAGAGAGAGAGAGAATGAGCAAAAGAGAGACATTGTTTTGTTGTTCCACTTATTTATGTATTCGCTGGTTGATTCTTGAATGCAACCTGACTGGGAATCAAACCTGCAACCTGGGTGTATAGGATAATGCTCTAACCAACTGAGCTACTCAGCCAAGGAGTCCTGGAAATTTTAATGCCCCTTCCCTCAGGCAGCTGTGTGTTCTCCCCAGCCCTGTTTGATGAAAACCACTCACTGGTTTAGACAAAGGTCATCTGGGTGAGTCCACATCAGCTAAGTCAGCAGAGCCCTTCTTGGTGCTGACAGGGACAGAACTAACCCCTGTTTCTCACGCCCTGCATCTGAGTGCATTCAGTGGTAGTTTTCTCATTGTTCAACATCCATAAAATTCATGACATAATTTATATATAAATACATAAAAGGCATATATAAATAATATAAATAATGTTCATTGATTCCTACACTGGACACACACTTTGACCTTCAGATTATATTTTATTTAAGCTATATTTGAAAATGTTGTGGCTCAATAATGTATATTAAATGTGTACATTGAACACTTCCCTGAACCCAGCTTCACATTCACACACATACAGCCTTCCTCTAACAGAACGTGCAAGTGGCATCTTAGCAATGTGCAGAATTGGGCCATTGGAAATGACCACACTTACAATATGTGAAACTGGGTAGACCACATAGCTAGTATCTGAAGAGTTGGTTCACTATCAACTCTGACATTTGCAATAATAATACAAGTATTGACAGCCATGGCCACCCTTTATTGAGCACATATGCTGGTGGGCAGGTGGCCCCATGATCCCTGCTTTACTGTACTCACACCTTTGTGTAACAGCATCTCTGTGAGTGTGGAGGGACCTGTGTCTTGCTTCTAACCATGGCTCAGGTGATGGGAGACTATTCCTGCAACTACATCACATGTGCACAGTCTAGCTAACTGAGTTGCTCTCACCCTTTTGCTGGCCTTAAAGCACCAAACAGCCACATCATAAACTGTCCTGGAGAAACATGGCAAGGAACTGCAGATGGCCTCTGGAAACAATGCCCAGCAAAACTGACTCTCTCAGCCTACAGCTGCCAGGAACGGAATTCTGCCACCCACCTGAGGGAGCTGGCATGCAGAGTCTCTCCAGTTTCACTTTCATGAGAAGGCAGCTACAGAACCTTAACAACAGCCAATGAGACCTCACAAAGAACCCAGGCAAGCTGTGCCTGGACTCCTGGCCCAGAGAAATGGTGACACAATAGGTGTGTGTGTGTGTGTGTGTGTGTGTGTGTGTGTGTGTGTGTGTTTAAGCCTCTAAGTATGTGGTTATTTGTTAAGCAGTGATAGAAAACTCATACATGTCACATATTAGGACCTGTCTCAGTATTTTGTGTTTACCAATTCAAGGCAACAACCTTTGAGGCAACCCCTGTAGTCTCCACTTCAAAGATGAGCAAATGGAAGCTCTGAAATGTTCAGCTACTAGTCTAGACTCATATAGCTGAAATGTGGCCAGGCACAGAGCAGGTCTGATTGACCCAGGCTTGGGCGTTTCTCTTATCATGATACTCCTCAGTCTTTCTCTCTCTTTTATGCAAGTCTCCTCAGACTTCTGCAGAGTAAAACCCTTGTTCCTGCCAGTCATAGGGTAGGAAGAAGGAGGTCTGGTCATCCAACTGATGTCCACACCTTTGCAAAGGTTCCAAGAGGGTGGTGCTAGGTGGGTGGGGGCCCACACCTTTGTGCTCCATGATCACCTGACATTTTATTTACATCGTAAGTAGAACATCCTTTCTGTCTCTTCAATCCATGAGCCCATTAGATCCTTATTCAAAGGAGAAATGAGACGTATATTTTTGTGAGAACGACACTAATAAATATGACTGCTCTATATGTGAGAACTTAATAAACATTGAGGGATGATGAAAATGGAGGAGCTAGGTGTGACATTGATTATGGATTCTTATATCTGCCATGTGTGACCTTGCTGGGTCCAACAGCCCACATCTTTCAAAGCAACATGCTGCCCAGGCCCGTGTCACGTCCACTCACACACCCATCCAGGCTCTTGACCAGAGACATGGAGTGGCCATTGATGTCAGGGCCGGGACACACAGCCTGAAACTCCATTGACTTTTGATATGCTTAATTTCACCACTGTGTTGTTCAGATAATTGAATCATGTAATGAAAGAAAAAAATGTAATGATTTTTGTGTGTGTCAAGGGCTCTTGGCCTTGTCTGTCCGTTGATGTAATTTTGGGTGAAAACAACCTAGCTTTCTATGTCATGAAAGAGGGCACATTTGAGAGCCCACATTATCAAATAATGCTATTTTGTTCCAGGGAAGAGATTAACCCATAATTCCATTATATTTTGCAATGAAACTGTACTGAAAATTCTGTGTTTTCAAAAAGTTATCTTTCAGGAGTATACAACCTAAGATTCAGAATTTCAAATTTGAGCATAATTATTGCTTTGAACAGCAAGATGTTGTGAAGCAGGTGGTTGAAACATTTATTGCATATGATAGAGGAAACCAATAGTTTTCCTTAAACATCCTGCACAAATCCCTCTAGGTGGGCATTCATAGCCCCATATTGCATAGGAGAAATTGGAAGCTCAGAAAAGATAAAGAATTAACTCAGTTTACAAAGCTGTGAAGTAGCAAAACCAAGCCTTTACCCTCAGTAAGGAATGCCATCATTATGCATTTTTATTACACCATAGTAATTTTCTCTAAAAAGCTATTACCACAGATATATTAGAATAATAAAATTTAATATTTTATTTTGATTCTTTGCATTTTTATTCTACATAGAAAC
>NW_005353967.1:3031830-3040114 GCF_000412655.1 Myotis brandtii | reverse complement strand
CTGCCATTGAGAGAGGAGGAAAATTAGGTGTATGTAGCTGAGAAGGAAACTCTGGCCACTGGGCGGGAGGAAAGAATCAAATAATATGAGCTGATTATGTGACATGGAGATCATGGTTGACCTTGAATCATGGAGAGGTTGGAGGAAAGCCAATTAGAAATGGGTTGGAATGACCAGGTGTTAAGAAACCTTTTTTTCAATCCTACTCAGTATAACTTGCTCTGAAGAGTTTGTTTCATGGTTCATTGGTGATTCACCAACTTATTTTACTGAAACAATAACTATTTACTGGAAAGTCCTTAAAAAGCCCTGTCACTCATCTAAGAGCCTGGCTTCATTTTAAGTGCTGGGAGCCCATAATGGGCAACTTTCCTTTATTCCCATCTTACATTACCATTTACACCAAAACACTCATCTTGCCAGAGAAGTAAATTGCCACTTTGAAACATGAAAAACAGGCAAAAGTACAAAATGTGAATAATTGTCCTTGTGAGTGTAGTAAGTACTCTGTGTGGGAATAAGGCAATTTGCATTCTGTTATCTCTTTCTTGCTTTCATAATTATTGAAACACTTTTCAGATCATTAACCCTGTCAAATACAAATTGGAGAAAGAAAAAAAAAATTAAATGTCTCCCAAATAACACAGGCCTTTTCAAATCCCTTCTCCAGGTCCCATATCACAGAATTTTCTAGGTGATAATAACCTTTTACTTTTGCCTCCAAATTTTTCTTCAACCCTACCTATTCATAAAGGCTACTAAATGCATATTTTTAAAACAATAAAAAAAACTAATTTAATTTACCCTGAACTCATTGATGGCAAAATAACTACACATATTTACTTATTTTTTCTATGAAAATAGGAAAATGTCTAATGGTGATAGTATACACTGAGTCCAAAGATGCTAAATTACTCAAATGGTACATTACATACAGGGTGATACAGTTGAATCCTTTGAAGGGTCTCCCTCATTTGCATTAATAAATTGAGGAGAATTTAGAGTCTCTTAAAAGATGTTGGAGAGCATTCTAGCCTTTAGGGACATGAAGACATGATCAGAGACAGAAGGAGAACATGGGACTAACTCCAACACTCAGCATAGTTTTTGCTTTAAACATTGGCTAATTAGTAAGATTGGCCTGTTGATCTTGAACCCAAGAAACACAGAAGCCAAGTGACAGGAAAGAGCAGAGAGGCTTTGAAGTCAGCAGAGTTCTAGGCAGCCCCCAGCCTGGAGGTACCCAAATTGGAGCCTGTCATCCCAGACCTTCAGCCAGGATCTCTGAAGTGGAATAGCCAAGGAGTAAGGACAAAGCAGAAACAGACCAATGTTTTCAAAGGTGGAAGCCAGGCTTTGATTTAACTTGAGGGAAAGCAGACCAATATCCAGAAAGAAAAACTTGACATATCTAAAGGTAGATCAAAATATGCATAGCTTTGTCCATTTAACATAAAATTTCAAATATGTTGATATTATTTTTAAAAAACACAAAATTTGTAAAAATTAACACAAGAAGACACAGAAATAAGAATAGTCCTGTATCGTTTAATTTATAACTAAAACCGCTAAACGAATTCTAGGCCCAACTAACTTCACCAGTACATTCTAAAACCATTTAAAGAGGGATAACACCAACTCTGTACAAGGTCTTCTGGAGAAGAGAAAAACAGGAAACAATGTGTAATCAATCTAGTAGGCCAGCATAAAGTTAATACCAAAACTTAAAAAGGACATTTCAAGAACAGGGACCAATTGTCACATGAACATAGACGGAAAAACCTGAATAACATATTAGCTAGAAATCAGTTAGATAAATATAAATAAATGTAGATATATGTCAGGTTAATGCATTTGAAATTTTAATATCAGAAAAAATGGTAATTTTCCACAAGTTGATCTATATATATAATGTTCTCCCAAGCAAATTCTTATGGACAAGACAGTTCTTATGTGTGTAATTGACCCATTCTTTGTGATCCGGTAGCAGTGGCAGCAAGGAGGACATATCCAGGAACAGCTACTGTCTTGGCAGGTCTCTGGATGGCCCCCAGCAGAGATGGGACATTGGTTTATATTAATGGGAAATAAATACAGCTGGCAATGAATGTAATGACTTCCTCTCCCTTACCAACCGTGGATCACTGAGGCCCCTTCTAAATATGTCCTATGAACAAAGGGTGTGGTTGTCCTAGGGGGATGAGAATTGGCCAAGTTGGGAGTGCCCTTCCACAGCTCTGCAGCAATTACCGAGCTTCAGATGACAAAGTTGGCATGATGTCCCCAAGTATGGCTCCAGGGTACTCAGAACTTGCTGTGTTCTGCTTCGTTCTCTCCATTCGTGTGGAGGACCAGCCACAGCCAACCGTTACGCTCAGATTGAATCTACTTACCTTGCTAAGTCCAGCTGTACCCAGCAAATCCAAAATAGATTTTATACTATTTTAACACATTTTATACTGCACATTTTAAATCTTTTTATTTCCTAATACTTATGGTGGAAAACACCAGAAAAAATACAGAGTTCTCTCAACAAATACTTATTGACCATCTGCCTTGTGTAAGCATTGTGCTGCTGCTGAGCTTTCAATATTGGACGTGACACATTCCACCAAGATGAATGTGGACAATTATGTAGGTTTCTTTCATTCATCTATTAAATATTCATGTAGAAGTCACATTTACATGTGTGTACTTATACTAGAGGCCCAGTGCACACATGTGTGCACATTGAAAGGAAATTAATTAGAAGGTGTCTGGCGGGGCAGGACTGGATGAGACGGGCTGGACACGCCCTGGAGCCAACCTTCCATGGTCCCTCCCTGGCCAGCAGCACCTGGGTGGCGCTGGAGCTCGAAGGGCATAAGTGGAGTGAGCAGGGTCCCTCTGGCAGGTGGGGTCCCTCAGCCTGGCCTGCAGGGATCAGGCAGAAATCGGCAGTCTGACATACCCCGAGGGGCCCCAGAGTGCAAGAGGGCACTCTGAAAAGTTGCTGTTGTTCGGCAGCTCCTGCATTGAGTGTCTGCCCCCTAGTGGTCAGTGTGCATCATACCTACCAGGCAGCGGGCTGGTCAGCTGGTCACTTAGCCTTTTATATATATAAATATGAAATATATATGACATACAAAAGTCACATATATATGCATAGATATGAAATATTTTCGTATCTTACATTATCTAGCTCATGGTGTTTTTTATAGTTCTGTATCAGGATTTTGTCACTGAACAGCTAGTAATCCTTATTTGAGAAAATCTAGCTGGAGCTTCTTCAATCATTTAAAATAAGACTATTTTATTTATTTTGGTTGTTCATTTTAGATGTGTAGCATAAGAAAGCTCATTGCTTTAGGTGTTTAGAAGCCAAAATGGGACATTAAATTTCTTTTATAAATGCACACTTTTTAAAGAAAATATATACAGAATGCCACTGAAATCTATAAAACCAACATTCTAAATTACCTATTTCTCTGTTCAATCTCTGATCTTATAAATATGCTAAAATGTCATCCTGTTTATCTTTCCCGGCATTTATCTCCCTGTACCTTCTGCTACTTCAGAACTGTTATTGCACTGGGCTCCTTACTTGTACAGGATATGAGATGAAGCCCATCAATAAGAACAAACAGTATCTTGTGCTTTTTTCCCCCAGAGTTAGGGTGCTGTATTATTCAGGGTTCTCCAGAGAGACAGAACCAATAGGATGTGTATGTGAGGATGAATAGGTGATAGATAGATAGATAGATAGATAGATAGATAGATAGATGATAGATAGATAGATAGATAGATAGATAGATAGATAGATAGTTGACTCACTCAATTATTGAGGCAGGCAAGTAAAAAAAATGAAGGATGGACTGAAAGATACCGAGCGAGGCGGACTGACTGATTCATTCAAAAGGCTAGATAGATAGATAGATAGATAGATAGATAGAGAATTGGCTCACACAATTATGGAGTCTGGCAAGTCCAAAATCTGAAGGGTGAACTGAAACCTAGAGACCCAGGGGAACTGATACACTGATTCAATCCAAAGGCCCAGACTGGATACCAGAGAGCTGAAGTTCCAGTTCAAGTCCAAGGGCTGCCTGCTATAGAATCAGAAAGAGCCAATGTTGCAGATGGAGCCTAAAGGCCAGTTGTTTGAGAAGTCTCTCTTGCTCAGAGGAGGTCAGTTTTTTCTTCTATTCAGTCCTTCAACTGATTGGATGAGGCCCACCTATTATGGAGGGCAAGCTGTTTCACTCAAAGTTCACTAATGTAAATGTTAAATTTATCCAAAACACCCTCATAGAAACTCCCAGAATAATGATTGACCAAGTATCTGGGCACTATATGTCCAAGCCAAGTTGACACGTGAAATTAACTATCATAGGTGCATAACTTCATTTACATTGGTTTCAATATAAAATCCTTATGTGTGATAATCCTGCTGCTCATTAATAAAGTATGTTGGTTTATTAAAATGAAGAATTAAAGAAGAAAGTCATTAAAGCAAAGCTCTCCTCTCACTAGATATATTACAAAAATAAAGGTGGATTTAGGGATGGTAGCACAGTTCCTAGCATTTAATCAAAATGCAATGGAGTAATTACAGTACATATTCATTGAAAATTCTATACAGATTACGCTTTCTTAGCAAGGAATTCTACAGCCATAAAAACAGATGGTGCTTTGTTAGCATTTGGGGAAGGGTTCTATATGAAAGCTTGTAAAATCAGGTAAAAGACAAAATGGGAATATCAATTAATTCCAGCACTAAATCTCTGTGAAATTATAAAGTGTCAAACCCCATCATAATTAATTTTCAATACTTTAGGGAATATATTATCACACATATTTTATATCTACAGATTGATAAATGGTTAACTAGAAATTGAAGAATACACTTCAAGTCAGAGTCAGGAAGTGGCTATGCCAGAAAGCCAGCCCGAGATCCTGACTCAAAGCCCCTTCTCCTTCTCATCCATCTGAGTATTAGTTAAAGAGCAGAGTTACCAGATATCTTAAAGAAATAAAACAAATAATTGGTGGGGCCAGGAACTATGGGTAAAGCTTGTTTGTTTGTTTTTATTACTCTACAAACCAGGATAGATTATCATGCAGGTGTTAGGTTGACATCTATACTATATGTGTCTCGAATGGTACTTTAAGACAACAGTATAAATCTGATCTCACAGCGGAAGCTCTCCCGCAACTGTCCTCTGGACCAAACCCGTCCAAAAGAAGATGGGGGAGAGTCCATCACAATGGCTTAGAAATAAAAACACAAAGAAATTCAGTAATGTCCACGAGGTCAGATCATAAAGCCAAAGATAAAACACAGTTCTCCTGTTTCTAAGCTCAGTGTGGTCTTCTCCGCATGAGGTCTGCGTGGGCTGCCAAGAAGCTGTTGTATTTATCACCTTTCACTCAGCAAAAAAACCAATTATTTACTACTGCTCCTATGTGGCAGGTGCTCCGCTATCTTCTTGCACACTGGAGATACAGCTCATGGCATTTCAGCAAGTAGCTTCTGCCACCAGCAAATGTTTCAGCCTTGCTCTGCAATTCCTCAGCCGCACAAACTCCATCTCCCCCTGATTTCCCCCCTCCCCGCTAAAAAGAAAACTTACATAAATAGAGCCTCTGTGCTTGGTAGAGATGGTAGCAAGGAGAGAAGAAAAAAAGGTTCCTCATATTATTCATTATCCACTTTTCTTTGATGCTGTGAAAATGGTTTTGAATTCTGAGTTTCTGTTTCTGAGTCTTATATAGGATAAAATTAATGGGTAGATAAGGAAGTTGACAATTGTTTCAACAAAAAGAAAAAATCTAGGTTTCTTTCCTTTTTTCTGAAAAGTCATTTTAAGGGAGTGAGGGGTGAGGGGCAATAGAATGATTTTTCTAATTACATGTAAGCTGGAAATGGTTTTTTATTGCTAAGATCCAGAAGTGATATGTGAAGCAGACAGCATGAAGTCAGATTTTTCATGGTTTAAAGGTATAAATAGTCTCTGAAGTCTGTTTCATAAAGGGAATTGCACTTTTTATAAGATAGGCTATACTTTGAGATGTTTATTTTTTAAATATTTGGTTATGCAGGATAGTTCTTTTCTGTTTAAAATTGCAATTTTACATGGAGTTATGTAATGTGATTTCTGTTTTAGGGAGAGGGAGGCCCTAACTTAGCCCAAGGGATTCTCACAGGATTCAAACAGTCTTCATATCCACCTCATTAATAAATCATTGCAGCCCTTTTATATCAAAATATTGAGAAAAACAGGTTAATAGGTGGCCCCCAGAAAATGAAACCTAATATGGGGAGAATGTAGGAAGGCCCCCAATCTAGCAAAATAGAGAGAGCTAGGAAAAGAAAGTCACAGAGAGAAAATCCTTTTGTCATTTTTCATTCTGGTCCTGTCCACTGAGCCACCCCAGGGACAATCCAAAAAGTGGACTAAGGCTGTTTGATAAGATAGGGATCCAATCAAATGGCTCAGGCAGTCTCTGATTACACTTCAGTAATCTAGATCAGCAAAAGTACTGATGGAAACAGGTAGGTCAAAGTGTTCTGGTTCCAACCGGGACTTGGAAAGGATGAGCATGGGATCTATCCCTAGGTGCTTGGTATTGTGAGCACTTCAAGTGACCCAGCAGTTTTACAAAACATCCACAATAACATCAGGTGTTCTCTTTGCCATGGGCATGCTGTATCAGTGCCTATGCCTCCGATGGGCCCCAAACATACCCACACCCAGAATCTCTGAGTATGTGATCTTACATAGAAAAAGGGAATTTTGCAGATGTGATTAAGAACAGAGCTGGGAGATTATCCTAGTTTACCCAGGTGAACCTAGTCTAAATGTGTGAGTCCTTAAAAATGGAGAAACTTTCCCAATGGTAGTCACTCAGCAGGAGAGGTAGCATTTCTGCCTTTGAAGACAGGGGGAAGGCCACACGCCAAGGAATGTGGATGACCTCTAGGAGCTGGAAAAGACCAGGAAAAGGATTCTCCCCAAAAGCCTCCAGAAAGGAACTGGTACGTTGACGTTGGCCCAATGAAACCCTTGGACTTCTGACCTCTTAAACTGTTAGAGAATAAATTTGTGTTGTTTTAAGCCACAGAATGTGTGTTAATTTGTTACAGCAGCAGTAGAAATCAATAAAAGACCCAAAGTCAACTTCAAAGGAATTAGCTATTTCAGAAATCTGTCCATAATGAAACTCCTCACTTAGGAGGCATAGGGCAGCATGGGGTTCCAAGGAGCTTTCTTTCTAAATTGTTTCAGTAGCCAGAAAGGCCCCATCAATGACAACCCTCTCCAGGACAGGTTCTAGAATGTTGCTTACATGTCAAGATAAGTCACTGTGCAAAGTAGGTACTCACCAAAGCCAGACATGTTGTCAAAGGAGATATGAAAGGCACCATATTTGATTCTTGTGACTGCTGTAACAAATTAGCCCAAATTGCATGACTTAAAACAAGTTAAGGATGTCAGAAGTGTGATTTAAAGAGTAACCATTACCACCGGACGTCTCAGAGGCCAGTGAGCAAACAGGTGCAGGTATCCACAGAACCCACTGAGGTCACAGCTTTCTTGCTGACCTGGGAGTTTGAGGGTAAGTCTCTCATATTTGAGTGCCACTCAGTTTGCATTCTGAGCTCGCCAACTTTATTGTGCACATTTGCTTTGTGTTTCTGTTTGTTGAAGCTTCTTAGTAAGTCACCTTTCTATCAGTGAGAAGAGAAACCTGTGATTCTCTGGGTTTTATGCAGCAGGATTACCTGAATCCCCACAGTTTATCTGTTCTAGGGGATCTAAAAGCAAAGATGGGTTCCACCTGATATTTGAAACAGGATCTTTTGCCTTTCTGGAAAAAATGGGTGAACTTCTGCATAATTTGAAATTGAGTTGTAGTGGCCACTTCCGGGAATCTTTGGCTCAGAGAAGTCCATTTTAAGGGACATTCTTAAAAGAAAGAGCCTCAAACCTCTCAGAGAGAATGAGGTGCATTTCTGTTGGTACATAGAAGCTTCTAAAAGACAATACAACTCTAAAAACAGCTCTCAATAATCCCTACAGTATGCAAATAAAAAGTATTTAACAGCCCTGGCTCCAGTGTTTTCAGTGGTTAGAGCATTGGCCCATACACCGAAGGGCCACAGGTTTGATTCCTAGTCTAGGGCGTGAACCTGGGTTGCAGGTTAGATCCCTGGCCCCAGTTATGATGTACACAGGAGGCAACCAATCAATGTATCTATTTCACATTGATGTTTCTCTCTCTCTCTCTCTCTCTCTTTCTC
>NW_005353967.1:3020534-3031673 GCF_000412655.1 Myotis brandtii | reverse complement strand
ATCCAACTGTTCTTCTGAATTTTATACTTCAGACATGGCTAAAAATTTTAAAACAAGGCTAATAAGATTTGCTTATGTCTGTATATATGTTTATGTATATATGTTATAAATATGTAATGTTTTTCTACCTACAGATAGTATTGCTGAAATTAATTTGTTGACTTCTATTTAATTGGCTTAAAGAAAAGTAAGCATTTTCAAGTATACGCTCAGAAATATAGAAAGTAAACCAAATACATTTCAAATTTACATGATCTGGAATAAAGTTTGATAAATAAAAGCTAGTTTTAATTTGTTGATTTAATAATATTAGGCATGTCTTCAAAAATTGTCAAAAAATAATCTATTATGAATAATTGTTCAAAATTGATAATATACTGAGGCATTGATTACTAAATGTAAGTTTATCTACTTTGGCTTTTTAATTTTTTGCAGAGAAACAGAAGATATTTAAGTCTATTAAGAAACATGGTTTTGTGCCACACTGAAAAATTTACTATGTGGGCATGGGTGGCCCATATACTAACTACTGATGAACCACCAGGTGAGTACTGGGATGCCCTAAAAATGCCAGCAGCTGTAATGCACCTGTTGGACACTGACTCCTCACTTAATCACCACAGCAGCTTGTGTACAGATAATCTGCATGCCTATGGCTATGTTATCATCAGAGGCATTTCAACTGTAAATCAGGAAGATCTGTCAGATTGCCACTGCTTGCCTTCACGCCTTCTAAAATGCTTTGAACTTGAACTCTAGACATTTTCTCAGCTGGCTTCTCTCTAAACTCAGAAACTGAATTTATAATTTGCTCAAACTATGAAACTTTGTTTTTCTTGTTTCCATAGAAATGCTTCTCATTAAATTAACTGGTTACTTCCAGCATATAGAGGCCCTGATATTGGTGGAAGCTCACCTACAACACTGCCTCCTGAAATGAAACATCCTCCTATTCATCCTGTCCTAAGTAACCATGAAGATATGTGTTTGCTAATACATCATGTTGTTCTTATGTAATTAACTAAAACTTTTTTTGACAGTTAACTTTCGACAGTATGAACCCAGGGCAAGATGACTCTAAAGATTTCAATGATCTCACTGTATACTATTGATTGCAAGCTCCTGTAGGTGTGAGACTGTTTTATTTGAATTTTAATTGCAAGTACCTAGCCCAGTTCTTAGCACAAAGTCTGGCATCAACAGGCTAGTTAGTAATTGCGTTATTTAACACCTAAGCACAGATGCTCACTAAATGTCTGGGGAATAAATAAGTGAAGCCAGCAATCTAGGAAACCCACCCCTGTCAGCAAATTAGTACATGTAAACGTAGAATGGGTGAACACTAGGTGAGAGTTGAATTTAATTGAAATGAGCCCTTAAAAGAAGGATCAGAAGCTAGACATATTCAAGGAGAGTAAAAATCTAATGATGACTTTTAGAGTCGTCTTGCGTTAAGGAAATGGCAGTGGCAATTAATGCTGAAAAGCTGCCACAGACAAGCGTGTCAATTTGAATCTCTTGGTGAGTAATGAAACCCCAGCCTCTCCCCAGGAGGAGATCGTTTTAGAGAAGAAAGCAGATTAAAATGCAAGACGGTGGATTGCACTAAACTTGCCATGACCCACTGGCAAACCACAAGTTATTCTGTTTAAAATAATTATACGTCTCAACTTTTTCTGTCTACTTATTTTGCTTAATGATATTCTCAAGATCCATATCTGTTGTTACAAATATTATTTCACTCATAAGTGGGATATAAAACAAAGCAACAAATGAACAAACAAGAAAAACAAACAAACACTTACAGACATAGGCAACAGTATGGTGGTTACGAGAGGGAAGGGGGTGGAAGGGTAGTAAATAGTTAAGAGGGTCAAATATATGGTGTCAGAAGATGATTAGACATTGGGTGGTGAGCTTCCACCAATATTAGGGCCTCTATGTGCTGGAAGTAACCAGATAATTTAATGGTAATATATCATAGAAATGTACATTTGAAACCTATATAGTCTTCTTAACCTATCTCACGCTAATAAATTTAAAAATAATAAGCAATAAAACGTCAGTAAAATAAGTAATAATAATAATAACTGTGCTGATAATGCATTGTTTCCCCTTTGAGATTTTCTCTCCACCCCCTCCACTCACTCTGTCAGCCCAGGCTAATCATTACGAATTGTATCAAATGGGCTCCCTTGTCCTTCAACTTTGAGTCTGTCAATGGAAGGAGGTGGCTTAATATCCCCAGGTTTTTAAAAATTAAAAATTACATGCTACAATGTGGAAAATAAATTTGAAAAAATTTGAAATAGACTAAGTCCTGAGGTGAGGACACAATTATATTAAAAGTAACTCAAGATGAAGAACAACCTGTGTAAAAATATAACTTTCAGTAAATAAAAATCAGTATTTAAATTTTTACCAAAATCTAAAGCAAAATAAAACAAAAAGCTCCCTAAGCACTGACAGTTGTAGTTGAAAACTCTACCAATAATTCAAGGAACAGATGTTCTAACATTGTAGAAATTGTTTCAAGGACTAGGAAGGCAAATGTTGGTCTCAAATCTAGTAATGAGTTTGTTCAAGGCAGGGACATGGATATAATAAAAAAAGGAATATTATAGACTAATCTCACTGCTGGCCATAGCAACAACAATATTAAATATATTAGCAAACTAAATTCAGTGATACTTTCAAAAATAATGCATTATGAACACAGTGGCTTTATCCCAAGAATACAAAGATGATGAACATTATAAAACCTACTATTGTGATTCAAAGACATACAGCAATTGTATTTCACTAAATTCAATCACACTCAAAGTAAAGCTTTTCTAAAAACTAGAAACATCAGAAATTGTCCTTTTATTATTTATATAAAAGCTACAATGAATCCCACATTTAATTGTGAAATGATTTTTTTCAATGTTCTTTAATGCCAGGAACAAGAACAGAATACCTACTCTCACTACCTCTTTTCAGCTTTTTTTTCTGGATGTTCAAAACAACACTACTAAGCAAGAATAAAGAAATAAATATTAAGGACTAGAACAGTCAATGTGTTCATATGCATAGGAAACCCTAGCGAAGACAGAGCTAAATTATTGGAATTAATAAGACAATTCAGAAGGTTGCTAGATGTAAAATCAATTTGTGAAAATGAATTGCATTCAAATAACCATCAGTTCATAGTTAGAAAATTTAATTATAAAATACCATTTACAAAACAACAAATATTTGCTGATAATTAAATCTAACAATATATATGTAGTAACTTTATGGATAAAAACATGTAACTTTGTTGAAATACATAAAATAACATCCAACTAAATAAAGAGAGATAACATGGCATGGCAAAGAAGACTCAGCTATGAAGATTTACTATAAAATAAAAGTGATTGAGAGTGTAATGTTAGCTAGAATAGATCCACACAAATGCATAGAAAATTGGTATATGGCAAAGACACTTTGCAAGGCAGTGGAGAAATGCTAACATATTTAGTAGATTTTGAGGAAAACTAGTTGTCCAAAAACAGAAAAAAAAACCCACACAGTTAAATACTACATATAACTTAGACGAAAACTATTGCTAAGTGGTTTAAAAATCTAAAGATGAGAAATAATACTTGAACATTTTACCTAGGTGTTTATGCTTCTGTCCATATAAAGATAACTTGTGTGGGATATGCCCACCCACCATAAACTAGAAATAAGATCTAGACAAAAGACATGAAGTACCGTGTGTGTTTATTATTGGACGATAGGCAGCATAGAGCTCTGATCTCTAGCAGAAGAAAACAAACTTTGGCTGAATTCTCATCTGCTCACGAAAAGCTGAAACTCCTCGGGGCTGGTAAAAGAACTCCATATTCAGAACAATTGCCAGATAAACTGAAAAATCTCCACAGGGAAGTGAGGATCGTATGAGTTCTTACCAGCCATTATGAATACATCTGGTTGAACACGCAGGGCATTTGGCAGAGATCCCAGCAAATCAGTAAGAATTTAGAAGTCAACCAAAGAGAACTGGGGATAAAATAGTCCTAGAGTAAAGGTTACTCTAGACATGTCCAAAAATATATAAACCCAAGCTGTAAAAGCTTCAAGCTGATCTGCAAGTTGCTTAAGTGCTTGGTTACATGCCTGTCCAAGTACAACATACTTTCAGTCTATAACAAGTAAAAGCTGAAGGAGTTAATCACCACCAAACCAGTATTACACGAAATGTTAAAGAGACTTAAAAAAAAGAAGATGAAAAAGATCAAAAATACAAATAATAAAGTGGCAATACTACATACCTATCAATAATTACTTTAAATGTAAAAAGATTAAATACTCCAATGAAAATACCTTGTTTAGCTGAATGGATAAGAAAGCAAGACCATACATATGCTATCTATAGGAGACCCATTTCAGACAAAAACAAAAAATATCCAGACTGAAAGTAAAGGAATGGAAAAAGATATTTCATGCAAATGAAAACAAAAAGAAAAGCTGAGTAGCAATACTTAAACCATACAAAACAGACTTTAAAACAAAGACTATAACAAGAGACAAAGGACCCAGAAATTCCACTTCTGGGTGTTTATTCAAAGAAACCCAAAACACTAATTCAAAAAGGCCTAAGCATCCCTATGTTCATTGCAGCACTATTTACACGAGTGACGATATGGAAGCAACCTAAGTGTTCACCAATAGGCAAATGCATAAAGAAGGTGTGGTACATTTATACAATGGAATATTACTTTGCCATAAAGAGGAATAAATCTTGCCATTTGTGATAACATGGATAGACCTAGAGGGCATTATGCTAAGTGAAAGGAGTCAAACAGAGGAAGACAAATGTCATACGATTTTACCTATATGTAGAATCTAAAAGCAAAATAAACAAACATACAAAATAGAAACAAATTTATAGATATAGGGAACATTTCAATGGTTTCCAGATGCCAGGAGATTTATGAGGATAAGTAAAAAGGAGGAAAGAATTAAGATGTTCAAATTGCCAGTTATAAAAACAGTATCTTCATTTCAACAAGGCATTATTGAGCTCAGTGTATTAAAAAAAAAAGAAGAAGAAGAAAAAGAGGGGGTGAAGCAGGAATACATTTAAGTTCATATGCACCCAGTAAGATCTACTTGGAACTCTGTTCTAATCCCCGGGGGACAAAAAGCAATTCTATCCCATCCTCATTGTTGCTGAGGAGTAGATTAAGTGTCATCCCAAAGTGCTCATGTGGAACTCAAGAGTACACAAGGGAAGATGTTTTAAATGTGCTTTGTCACAGCTGCTTTCAGATGGGAAAATGATCATCGATATACAATGTGCATATTTTTGTCCATTTATTTTTGTTTTTAAAAATTGCATTTCTAAAATTGAATTTCCCCAGGAATCCTAACTAGAATATCTCGACATCTATAATATGATGCTTGTCTTTTATTTGTTTACAATTTTTATTTTTAAAAATAAAAATTGGATTTACTTTATTTTTCAATAAAAGTTGGATTTATAAAATTAGGAGATAAGTGTGATTTACATATTTATGATCTCTTAGTTCTGATTGAAAGACAAACAAAGGGGGTTAATAATATGCCCTTTTATATAACAATATCGATGTACATGGGTACCCTTACACAAGAAAGAATTTTTAAAAACATGAGGATAAAGACTGAGTTAAGGTCCCAAGAAAATTCACACAAAGTGCAAGAGATTGGGTGCAATCCATATGGAGGGATGTCTAGCTCATATAGAAATGACCCCACCACCCCAGGAGATCTGATGTAAGAATGTTTCACTGACTGTGCTGTCTTCACTTTCCAGAAATAGCTGCTGGGTCTTGTTATCCAAGGAATGCAGATGGGACTGTGCTGTGCACAGGCTGACTTCTCTCCAAGGCAGCCACTGCTCACAAGCTAACTGTGTGACTGGGTTTCAAGTGTCTCACTCGCACATCGAGGACCTGGGTTAAAGCAGAGCTAAGATTCGTCCAACTCTAATGGTCTGAGCTCTTCAAGGGGAGAGGAATTAGTTTCCATCTCTTATAAGTAAGAAGATCAAAGAGGCCATAGGAATACTTTCAAACCATGACATAAAAGAACTCTATTTTTACATTTGCATTTACATGTTTTCAAATTGATTTCTAATTATTTCTGTTGCTTAAAATGTTGTTACAAATACATTTATACATAAATCTGAGTGTTTGTATTTTACAACAATGGCCAACAAAACGCACTGCATTCAACACATTATTCTTACAGTGTGATGTTGACAATATTTTCATTAAGTTGTAAGGTTAATTACTACCCCCCCCCCCCCCGATCTTTGCCTCAACCAATAGACCATGGCAAAAACGACATTATGTGATTTCTGAATAGGTCATAAAATGTAATGCATTTCTACCTTTTCTTCCTGGGACTTTCTTTTGGAAATATCTGCCATGCTCTGAGGAAGCCAAGTGGCCTCAAGAAGAGACTACATGTAGGTATTCTGGATATCAGCCACAGCTAAGGTCCTGGCCACCAGCAACATGAACCACCGATAGGAAGTGAATGAGCCTTCTGATAATTTCAGCCCCCACACACAATGCTCTCCAGCTTTCAAGATGCAATTGACATTGCATGGAGCAGAAATGAGCTGCCCCATTGAACCAGGTCCAAATTGGAGATATATGAGCAAAATAGATGACTAGTAATTCCACTCCAGTGTATTTACCACCACAACTCCACCAAAGAAATCTATGTCAACAAATGATTTCTATAAAAAAGAAACTGGAAAACATCTACGTTTCCATGGACAGATAAACAATTGTACTATACTCATAAAATGGAGAAGCAGCATAAAAAAGAATGAAGTATTCATATATGCAACAACGTTGGTAAATCTCATGAAAGAGTACACACTGAATGATTTCAGTTATATGAAATGCAAATATAGTTAAAACTAAAATAAGATTGTGATTATCCAACCAGGTGGGAGGAGAGATCGAGTGAAAATGAGTACAATAGAATTTTCTAAGGAGATGGAAATATTGTGTATCTTGTTTTGAGTGTGGTCACACAACTGTACACAATTGCCAAAATTCATCAAATTGAGCACTTAAAATCTGGGTATTTTATTGTGTGCTAATTATATATGAATTTTTCAAAACAGCACCTGTGTAACTGCACCATCTTCCAAGGTACTTTTGCTTCCCAGTTCAATCAGCCACACACATTTAATAGTATCATGGAGGAATACGTACTATTAAACTATGAGAGGACTGAAAATGAGAAACTGTATTGATTTAAGGTCATTTTCCATGACAGAGATTTCATTAATTCAACTTGGGGGCAGAAAATGCCAACAAGTAATGCTAACTACTGGATGAAAAATGGGATCAAAGATTGGAAATCGAGCATTACAAATTCTAGGAGACAAAGATGAAATTGTACACTCCTGCTACTAGTGTTCCCACATGAATTTATTATAAAGAATTAGCAAAGGCATTGGACTTATGACCTAGACATTGCTGCCTCTGACAAGTTGTAGGAAATAATTTTGGTAAAGGGTTATATTAACACAATTAACATTTGCATTCAAGGCCCTGAAATACAGTTCTAATTGGGAGAGGAAAAAATAATATCTTAGTTGCATGGTGTTACTTTTGTGGGCATTTATATTCAATCCCGAGTCAAGGGGAGAATTCTGAATGAAAATAAAGCCAGTCATCTTGATCTTTGAAAATTAAGAATAATAAAAAAAATGTTTTATATAGAGGCAAGTTGGCTCTTTGCCTAGTAAAGTGGAAAAATAATTTTGTGATCTATTCCAAGGGCAAGCTGACCAAATGCCATCTCTATCTCCATTATGTCTAATCAGACTTAGAACACAAAGCTCTCTCTATATCTCAGAATATGAATGTAAATATACGAATTGAAATGTTGAAGAGGTACCAGTGGTTCCTATAAATCCTTTTATCTCATTTCTGATAGTTTTATCAATGGAATCAATAGCTAGTTCTTTGAGAATATCAGTAAAACTAATTAACCTGTGGCCATACTGACTAAAGAATAACAGAAGATATATTTCACCAATATAAAGAATGAGAGGCAGCATCACTACCGTTCCTATGGATATTGGAAGGATAACAGGAGAATACAACGATTGACTTTACGCCAATGAATTTTAAAAGTTAGATGAAATGGATGAATTTCTTGAAAAATACAAACTATAAAAGCCCACTCAAAAAGAAATAGAGAATCCAAATAGCTCTATAACCATTAAATTTTTAAATGTCAGTTATAAACTTTCCCACAAAGAAAATTTAAGCCTGAATGACTTCACTGCTAAATTCCACCAAAAATGTAAAGAAGAAGTAGTACTAATTCCACATAAACTCTCTCAGAAATTGAAAATAAGAGGATACTATAGTTCCCAACTCTTTTGTGAGGTCAACATTACCCTTACACCAAAACCAGACAAATATTCTGCAAGAAAACTACAGACCAATATCCCTCATGAACATAGATAGAAAAATTCTAAATAGAATTTAGCAAATAAAATCCACATATATTAAAAATGCATCATGACTAAGTTAGGTGTACATCAAGAATGCAAGGTTAAATTTACATTCAAATACCAACCAATGGAATTCACCCTACTAACAAACTAAAAGAAAGAGTGTGTGATCATCTAAATAAACAGACACAGAAAAACATTTGACAAAAATCCAGCTACCTTCTAACAAAAACCCTCTCAATACACTAGGAACAAAAGGAAACTTCCTCAAATTAATAAAGGTAACCTATGAAAAAACAATAGCTAATATCATGCTTAAAGATAAAAGACTCACTGCTTCCCTAAAAAGATCAGGAATGAGGCAAGGATATCTGCACTCAACACTTCTGTTCAATTTTATACTGGAGGTTCTAGCCAGTACAATCAAGCAAGAAATCTATGTTGGGGAAAGAGAAGTAAAGCTGTCTACATTCACAGATGATATTATCATCCATGTAGAAGATCTAAAAGAATCTATTTTTAAAAACTTACAGGAACCAACAAGTAGTTTAACAAGTCTACAGAGTACAAATCAATATACTAAAATCACCTGTGTTCCTATGTATTTGCAACAAATAATTGGAAACTGAAATTAAGGTAACAATGCCATTGGTACTAACATCAAAAAATTAAATAATTAATGATAAATCTGTCCAAAGATATAAAAGACTGCTATATTGAAAATAACATGCCTAGAGATATTTAAAAATAAATAAATAAATAATTAATAAAGATCTATATCATATACAATGATCAGAAAACTCAATATTGTTGAGATGTTAATTTTCATGATATTGAATCAAAACAATCCCAACAGAATCCCAACTGACTCATTTTTGGTAGAATTTGGTACAATTTCCAAATTGATTCTAATATAAAAATGCAAAGGACTAGGAGTAGGCAAAATAATTTTTAAAAATAACATTATTCCATGACATTGTAAAGCTATAGTAACCAGAAGAGTCTAGTATTGGTGTAAACATAGACAAATAAGTCAATGGAAGAAGAAAACATACATACATATATGTACAATCAATTTGACAATGGAGCAAAGGTAATTTAATGGATAAAGAATTGTCTTTTTATCAAATTGTGCTTGAATATTTGGATATCAATATGTTTTTTAAAAAATAAAATTCAAACTCTAATTTGCACTGCATATAGAAATGAATTCAAAATGAATCATAGACCTAAATGTAAAACCTAAAACTAAAACAAACAAGAAACTTCTGGAAGAAAATGTAGGAGTAAATTTTTGTGTCATCAAGTTAGGCAAGAATTTCTTTAATACAATGTTAAAGAAATTTAATACAAGCACAATACATTGAAGAAACTATTGATAAATT
Organism: Myotis brandtii; assembly: GCF_000412655.1. NCBI lineage: Eukaryota > Metazoa > Chordata > Mammalia > Chiroptera > Vespertilionidae > Myotis > Myotis brandtii. The sequence continues at coordinate 3,021,791 of NW_005353967.1, read as the reverse complement.
GGATTTCATCCAAATTTTTTAAATGTCTTCTCTTGGAAACATCGTTAAAAAATTGAACAGCCACAGACTTGGAAACAATATTTGCAAACCATATACCTGGAAAACTACCTGCATCCAGGATTTATAAAGAACACTCACAACTAATGATAAACGTCTTAGTCTGTTCAGGCTGCTATAATAAAATACCATAGACTGGTGGCTTTTAAACAACAAAAATTTATTTCTCACAGTCTGAACACTGAGAGTCCAAGACCGTAGTGCTGACATGGTCGGGTGAGGGTCTCACCCAGGAAGAAGACTTCTCACCATGTCCTCACCTAGTGAAAAGGGCCAGGGGTCTCTCTGGGGCCTCTTTTATAAAGACACCAATTCCATTCATGAGGGCTCCACAAAACTTAAGCACCTCCCAGAGGACCCACCTGCTAATGCCATCACATTGGAGGTTAGGATTTCAATATATGAATTCTGGGGAAACACAAACATTCAGATCACAGCGATAAGCATATAAAAAAAACAATTAAAATGTTGGCAAAAGATTAGAACATCTATTTGATCAGATATTTCACTAAAGAATGTACACTAATGGCAAGTAAGCACCTATAAAGGTACTCAACACCACTATTCATGAAGATAATACAAATTGTAATCACAGTGAGATACTACTATTAAAATACCTAAAATTCTGAAAGCTTACCATAAGTGTTGGAGAGTATGGAACTGGAACTTCAAAACCACTTTGGAAAAACACTGTGGAAGTTTCTTAAGGAATTAAACTTGCAACTCACATAGGAGTCAGTCACTGCATTCCTACATGCCCCCCCCCCCCAAAAAGTGGAAGTTTCTTAAGGAATTAAACTTGCAACTCACATGGGAGTCAGTCACTGCATTCCTACATGCCCCCCCACCAAAAAAAAAACCAATAAAAGCCTAAGTGAACAGCAAAACATTAGCAAAGATTGCTGCTTATTCTTAAGAGTATGATTTTTGTCAAATAAGTTATTCTGCTCATATCTTATGCACATGCTATTTTCTCTGTGCCTCAAACCCTCTTCACCCACATGTCTGCATGGCCCTTCTTTCCATGTCCTCCTAGACCAGTGATGGCAAACATTTTGAGCTCGGCGTGTTAGCATTTTGAAAAACCCTAACTTAACTCTGGTGCCGTGTCACATATAGAAATTTTTTGTTATTTGCAACCATAGTAAAACAAAGACTTATATTTTTGATATTTATTTTATATATTTAAATGCCATTTAA
>NW_005353967.1:2961630-3020454 GCF_000412655.1 Myotis brandtii | reverse complement strand
AACATCAATGATGAGAGAGAATCATTGATCGGCTGCCTCCTGTACACCACCTACTGGGGATTGAGCCCACAACCTGGGCATGTGCCCTTGACTGAAATTGAACCTTCAGTACCCAGGCTGATGCTCTATCCACTGAGCCAAACTAGCTAAGGCCAAATATCACCTTCTTATCAAAACCTCCCAGGAACAACTAACTAAAAGGCTACCCCATTTACATTTTACAATCTTTTAATTATGTACAATTTGCAAAACAAACACAATTCCTTACCCTTATAAAATTTACCTTCTACTGAGGGAAGACAGATGACAATTAAGTAAATATTTGTTGAATAAAAAGAATAACCTAATCATATATGCAGCTGCAAAGTTGGCCAAAACATTTGAATTTATTAAGTCTACTAGAGGCCCGGTGCACAAAAATTTGTGCACTCGGGAGGGTTCCTCAGCCCGGCCTGTGCCCTCTCGCAGTCTGGGACCCCTCGGGGAATGACCACCTGCTGGCGTAGGCCCGCTCCCCAGGGTAATTGGGCCTAAGCTGGCAGTCAGACATCCCTCTGGCAGCCTGGGAGCCCTGGGGGATGTCCACTTGCCAGTGGGGAGCAGGCCTAGCTGCAGTCAGACATCCTTAGCACTGCTGAGGAGGCGGGAGAGGCTCTCATGACCACCACTCTACTGGCAGCCGGCAGCCTGGCTTGTGGCTGAGCAGAGCTCCCCCTGTGGGAGCACACTGACCACCAGAGGGCAGCTCCTGCATTGAGCATCTGCCCCCTGGTGGTCAGTGTGTGTCATAGTGACCAGTGATTCCCAGTCGTTCTGCTGTTAGGGTCAATTTGCATATTACCCTTTTATTATATAGGATTTTAAGATGGATTTATATCCACTATTGTTAATTAATCACCTTGCTCAAACTTATATATTGACTTGAGATATTGACACGTTATGATATAAAGGATTATAAACCAGAAGTATATAAATAAACATACGATGTGCATATATTAAAAAATGTTTGATTAATAGTAATGCATGATCTTAGACATTCGCAGACCATTGGTCTCAAGGTCAAAGCTAAGTGTGGGATCAGGGGAGTGTGTGATAGGCCATTTCCCATTTTAAGGACATAGAAATTAACTTTCTTAAATGATGATTCAGAATCTGGCTCAAAGGATGACTGAGCTGATTTATTTAACAAGTTTGTTTCTGTCAAAATATTTTGTTTGACATTCTTCCTATGAGATGGGAAAGGAAGAGGAAGAAGGAAGAGCAACATCAATTTTTTTAAAAGCATCATTTAGTGTCCCTGGTGGTTGCATCTCTCTCTGAGCTTCAGTAGCAAAAATAGCCATGAACACAGCATCTGGCTGAGTGCCTGGACATGGAATTTTTTTTTTCATTTCATACATCATTTACAGCTGCTGCAGTGACTACACAATGCAGCACAGAACCTTGAGCAAGAGGACAGATGAAAGTGAAGAGTGCCTATGTGTGGACTTGGCTACACTTAGGACTGCAAGGGATCCTGCTACCTTCTCATACATTTTCTACTAATAAAGGACAAAGAACACTTAAATCAAGAACTTTGTTTTTTATGCCTGAGTGTGTTGATTTTGATTTCTCAATAAGTTATCTAACTGCAGGAGTATGTTTAAAGCTTTGTTTTTATATTTAGACAAGAAAAATAATTTTCTTTTTATGTCAGCAACTTGGCAGACACAAGCTCGAGGGAGCCCTGTTTTCTCAATTCAGAGAAAATTCATTAAAAAAAAATACACACACACACACACACACACATACACACACACACACAACCAGAGGCAGATTGACCCATCAGAATTTCTTTTGAATTTCAGTTTAGAGGAAACTTGAGGTCATGGTCAGATTAAGTAATGACCATATTTTCTAAATCAATTGTTCTTCATCCTTTTGGGCTCACAGACCCCTCTGAGAATCTGAAGAAGTTTTTGGAAACTCTCCCAGGGATGGGGTAGGGTGAGGAACATAAAATATTTCCATACAATTTTCAGGGACATATGGCCCCTCAGGAAGAGATCCCTTCTCCAGATCTGAAACACAGTCTTCACTAGCAACCATTATTTATAATTCAGTAGCAGAGACGGAGTGGAAAGCGACCTTCATCTTTGAAACAAAAAGAATGGCTGCCTCATTCACCTAGAAACTCCCTGAGGACAGAGACCTTGTCTTTTATTTCAGTTCTGTTTCCACTTTGTCCACAGCTACAACATCCTTACTTACAACCAGTCACAGCAAATGAAAACACTGAATGGTAATTTTAAGAACCTCCTGCTATGAACAAGGTGAAGGAATTGAACAAAGAAAAAATAACTTATAGACACAGACAACACTATGATGATTGTCAGAGGGAAAGGGGTGGTAGCAGGTAAGAGATGGTAAATGGGGAATAAATGGTGATGGAAGGAGACTTGACTTGGGGTGGTGAACACACAATACAATATACAAATGATGTATTATAGGATTGTACACCTGAAACCTACATAATTTTATTAACCAATGTCACCCCAACAAAGTTAATCAATTTTTTTAAAAGAAGAAAAAGAACCTCCTGGCATCTTTTATGTAGGATCTATTCCAACCTGGAGACCAGTTGGAAGAAGTCACAGTGGGTGACCACCACCCAGAGCTGTCCACCTTGCCTCTTCATTACTATGCTCACTAAGCTCATCATTTTTATCCCTGTTTTGAGGCACAATTCCAAGTAGAAAATCTTTCTTCACTCAATAGATCCCTGGCAGTCTTCACTCTCCCTGCAAAGTCTTAAAAAGGAGAATTTAGCTGGGTTTTAGGACAGGACAGCCCATCATTGAAACTTCACTTCTAACCCACCTTACTCTAGAGAGGCAGTGTGCAGGAGCAGAAGAACGTGTGTCTCCTGCTGCCATGTTCATCTCCCTAGCTTGTGACACACAGACTAGTGCTCATGTAAAAGTAAAAGCATTAAAGAACAATAATGTAAAAATATTAAAAAGTGGTAAAGCCAATCTGGAAGTCTAACCAACATGAGGATCATAAACCCACATGGATGTGTAATGGTGCTCCTGGAAACCTTTACAGGCTGGTTCTGCAGACAAGGTCATGCATTGTGTGTGTACCAGAAAACACTCCAGGCTTATGAAAGTTGTAATGTCAGTTCTGCCTCTCAGAAGCCAACCTGCACCCCATCATTTCATGGGCACACACAGGCACTGTCTGTTTGTTCATTGAAGCTTGAACATACGGGACCCCCATTCTGCTGACTTTACTTCTTGAATGCTGACCTTCACTTGCAATGCTAAACTCAGTTTCTGATCCTTCTTGTACAGTCTTTCTAACCATCCCAGTGGGACTTAATCGCCTTCTCCTTGATGCCTCCAGGACCCTTTATTGTTTTGTTTTTGCATCTCTGTCTAACATTATCTTTTCAAGATGATGCACAGGATTTTGGACTCAGACAGCAGAGTCTGAGACAAAGGGGCTGTGTGTTGTAACTTAGTTTTAAAAATGCCACCTAGGGAGAAGTAGTAAGGCAATATGAAGGTGTAATTTCAAACCAACCACCATTTTATTAAATATAGTCATTTACTGAAACCTGTGGGTCTATCTTTCCAGTGGCTATATCAATGGCTGCTTCTCGGTACAATCTTTCTAGAGAAGAAAGGAGGAAGAACACATCCTTCAGCTTCTTCTCTCACTGGTGAAAATTTATCTCCACAGGGCATTACTTGCTCCTGTGCTTCCAGGGTGAATACATTGGGCCTTCAGCACATCTTGAGAAATGCTGAGGCAGAAGGCAGGCAAGATGTGAGGCCCTCACACAAAGCATGGGGACATTGGGTTGTGTCCACAAGAAGTTGGTTGAAGACCACACAAGATGAAGCAGCATAGTGGTGAGGGCTGAGGCTGGAACAATTGGCCAAATGCCCCTGAACAGATCCATGGATGGTCCAGTGTGGCACATACAGGTGTCTAACATTCACAGGCACACAAGTTCTATCTCTCACGTCACCTGAGTGGGTATGCTATAAATGTGTTACATATGAAAAATTCCAGAATCTTCAAGTCAGAAGGGAACTTAAAGACTAATCTACAACCTGATCCAGGCTTCCCTTCTGCAGCATCCTTGACAAAGTCTTCTAGACCAGGAGAGAAGAGCACAAAGCTCTCCCTAAGATACCTCCTCTATTGTCTCTGTTGCATGATACCTACCTGAAAATAGGAGCCCCTGGGGACACCCAATACTGATGATGACTCTTCTCAACCACAAATGTTACTGTAAAATAATTTCCATGAATCGACACTCAATGTCCATTGATGTAACCTTAAATGACTTTGGGCGTTTGACCTTTTTTTTTCTTTTCAAAATAACAGGCTCATAACATTTGTCAACTATGTTTTTCTTCAATTTTCTTATTACTTATTAAGAAACTAAGCATATAGCCAAAATATTCAGCAAATTCAACAGGAAAGTCCACTGCTGACATACAAGTATTTCAGAATGACATGAAGTGGAGCACAAGGTTTCAAGCATACATATCCATCTTAAATTTTTCTACCATAACCATCAACTTTCTACCCTGATCTACCTTAAAAATAACCTAATAAATCATAATACACCCATGTGATGGAATTTTATTCAGGTAATAAAATTATATAAGAACAGTTTGCAATCCTAACACCATATTCATTTCGGTAAACCCCATGAAGAGTATATAATCCTCCATGGAAGTAGACAAAAATATACAGGTAATTACTCTATTGTTATGGATGCTGCTAGAGAGCTAGTCATTCTCCTGGGATGGCAAGCTCAGCTCATAGGAGGCACATCTCACCAGTCTGTGGGACAGGTTGAGAAAGGTGGCATCTAATGGAGTTAGGTGATGATCAGGCCAGGGAAGTGTTCCCTATAATAGTCTGCTGTCATGTGTGGAAAATTCTGAAGGTAATTGAGAGAAGGGAAACATTTCAGCGAAGGAAAACATTAAACATTTTCAGGGATCTGGAAATTAATTAAATGCGTGAGGGACTAAAAGGGGCAGGTAGAGAGGAAGGCTGGGAAGGTAAGCAAGAACCAAATCCTAAGGGCCAGATGGAGCCACGGAAGGCATTTTTAAGAAAGTGTGAAATCATCTATTTTGTGTTTTTGACAGAATGCACAGGTTACAATGTTACAAAGGGTGGAGGATGGCCAAGTGGAGACAGAGAAGCCACTTGGGAGGCTTTGCAGTAATCAGGATGAGAGATTGTGTCAACCTGAACCAACACGAGGAAAAGAAGAAAGTAATGATGTACTGTCAGAGGTAGGGTCTGCCATCTTGGGTCATCATTGGATATAGATGGTAAGAAAGATGGTGGTTCAGGAAAAACTCCTGGTTCCTGGCATGTGCAAATGGTCCAATGGACATGATATATCAGGACAGAGGTCATATAACATTTAGGTGGGGGAGGGATTTATCACCACAGGCACAATGTGAGTATTTGTTGGGAAGTAAGGAAGCAGCCACAAAGCATTAGAGGACAAGGTCAAAGAGCGTAGAGAGATGGTAGATGACTCCACTCTGCCACTAACCAGCTGAATGACTTGGTCAAATTTCTCTAGCTTTCTGTGCCTCAGTGTTCTAACCTGAGAATGGTCATCATGATAGGATCTGTCTGTGTTTTTTGTCATGAAAAGGACTTAAAGCAAACAGCCTCTGCACCACTTGGTGTGACCTGGAAGGCAGCAGGACTGTAGGTGCGTGGCTGCTCCATTATCTCTGCATCCCGCTGAGGCATGCTTGTGGGGAGGACACCTGGAGGCACCAGGGCACTGTTCATCTGCTGGGGAGACTGGGAACCTGTTGCTCTTTGTCTTAAGGAACAATGGTGCCAGACCTATAGGAAGTTGAGTGTGGGCACAGTACCTCCTGCTGGGGGGAAGAGGGAGACTTTTAGAGAAAGCTTACCAGGTTATTCTTATTTCCATATGGAGTTTTAGTTCCTGGCATATAATTATTTCTCATTATCTACCATAATTATTATTTTAGTACATCTACAGAGTTTATCCCAATTCTGGCTACCTGGAGAATTCAGTAACTTAATTTCCATTTTACAGATGAAGAGACTGAGGTTCTCAGAGGCAAAGTAATTTTCCCAAGCTCCCAGCTAAACTGTAACCCTTCTGATCATTTCAAGATGGTGATTTGACACTTGGTGTGCTCAATAAATAGCTATTGAACTGAGTTAGTAATTTAGCCATTCAGCTAGTAAATGGCAAAGTAGGCAGATAAACCTTGACCTTCTGACTCAAAATTGAGTTCTTTTCCATCACGTCATGTTATCTTCCTTCCTAAACTCCTGTCTTGATTTCTCCTTTGACTTTAGAATAATCCTTGAAGCCCATTTCAGACATGTTCTTGACCACCAAGATGTAGAGCAAGCATGTCAAACTCAAAGGCTAACATGGGCCAAATAAATGAGGCATGCGGCCCGTGGGCCATGGGTTTGACATGCTTGATGCAGAGAAATGGAGCTGTATAACACTTCACAAACAAAAACATGGTATGTTCTTGCAGAAAATCTCACCAACACCCTGTGACATACCATTAAGAAATGCTAAAACAGTCAACTTTATTGAGCTCACATGTTTCCAAAGATTCTTTTCTCTGATTCCTACTTGGTCTCAAGGGATTCTTGCCCTTCTTTTGAAGTAGCCAAGAAAGGCACCAGCTGCTTTCCCCTGCAACCCATTAGTTGTGAAGAATTTCTGCTTTTTTATAGCATTTGCTTCTCCATGGGCCCATTGACAGCTGTCTTCAGCTTTTTATGTCTATTGTGTACACCCTTAGCTTTTAAACTTTTCTTGGTTCTTATCCTTAAGCATCTGAGTCACAGCTAGTTTATCTTCAAATCACGAGTCAGTGTCTCCTGACACTCATTTTCTATTTATCTCACGGGAGACTCCTGGCTGGTTCCTTTCTGTAAAAGTCATGACTCAGTGGTCTGCGTTCAGCTTGAATATCCCCCCAAACCATTAAGCTACCTTAAAGGGGCAAATGAAAAAAACAGGATGATAATTTCAGCCCTAGAAAGCTTCTTTGGGAATCCATCTGAACGTCAAGAAACTCTTTTCCCATGAAATTGAGAATCAGGATTAAGTAGGAGGTAAACTTGCCTTGTAGCACTGTGTGCTTGCCTTCTGATTGTGTCCTAAGTGACACACTTGTTACATAAGAACTCACCTGCATCCTTTGGAAACCACACATGGACTTCCCAGTGATACACCTGCTCCTATGATTCTGTCTTTTGTTGGTAATTTTTTCAAATGGTATTTTTTAATTCTATCACTATGTCAAATCCAAATCTCCAAATACAATGAGGTATAGAGTAAAGCAGAGATTTGCCTCTTTAGTATGTTTTAAAAAATCAAAATTAAAGAGCACTTGTATCCTATAACCCACCAACAGAAATGTATTTTGCCTAAAGCAAGAAGGCAGAGGAATTTCATAATAACAGTGATAAACAGATGGTTCAAGTTGACACCAGTAAGTATCACAAGTTAGATGTTTGAGAAATCATCCTTCAGGTAGATTATACATCTGCATGTAGATGTTATTATGTGTACTTACATGTGCATAAGTCAACTGTAGTCAGTGAGATCTCATTAGGGAAATTAATGGAAAGTTTAAACTGACTGTTTTTAAAGAAATGTAAATTACTACATTGGTTGATACTTGAACAAAGAGCTTTAATTTATTCTTTTAACTAGTATATATCAATTGTGGACAAGCATTTGGGTAATTTGAATATGCTTGGAGGAAACTAAAAAAGTGCTATTTTCTGCTTGCAAATTTATATGCATAGTTATTTTGTTGCCAATGTCCTTCCTTCCTGGCAGTGCCTAAATTAATCCAGTTGAATAATCAAAAATTATACATTAACATACAATGGTCAAGATGTTACTACATTTATGAGGAATAGAAACCCCTCTGTTAAACTCTCATCATATGAATGCATTTTCTTTTTCTCAATATAAATAAAGAATGTGTGTGTGTAGGTGTGCACACCCATCTGCACAATTATGTCGGAGCCTAAACCTCACTGTGGAATAATGGAAATTCAATATAAATACAAAAGAAGATGAAGAGAAAGCAGCAGCTACCTACACAGTTTCTTTGCCAACTCCTGTATTCATAATCTCCATTCGGCTGTATATCATTTTCTAACTTTGTAGTTCATGTCAAAATCTTTCTTCTTGATAAATGTTAATCAACATCTACAATCACTCCTTGTAGGGATAAAAGTTTTTAGTAATCTTTTGAAACTGGAAAAGTTGTGCCAAATACATTTTTTCATCCAACCCTCGGAAAGCAAGGTTAGCATGACATTGTTCTATGAAGGTATTTACTAGCATGTTTCCAAAAAAGCAAATTACATGTCATGACAAGAGCTGCTAAGGAAAAAATGTTAGGTGTAAGGAGCCCCATATAGTATAAGTGTCAGCGGATAATTGTGTGCTAGAAATTAATACCTCTGTTATCACGGGTGTTATGTGGAGGATGCAACCTGGTGAGAAAGGAGGTGGTTTTGTGAGTCCTTCTTTATTTCATCCAGGCTACTCCTTTCTGTGCTTCTCCATTTCATCCAGGCTACTCCTCTCTGCACTGCATTAACACTGGTCATTAGTCTTCAGAAACTTGAGGTGGGAGGTTAGTCTCATTTGATGGAATAGACATGCCCCTGAAATTTTATGTAAAAACATTTGGGCATGTGAATTCAATGTAATGTGTGATGAGGGCTTGGTATTGAAAGCAACCTTGCAGGTAATTTTTTAATACTGCGAGCAATCCAAACAGACTAATGTGTTTAACGGTTTAGATGTTCAGACAAGAGGTTTTCTTCAAGCAAGGTTGTGACATTTGTGCTATTTAACGGGTCCTCTGTATAGTCCTTTGTTCTTGCACAAGACATAGCTACCTGGTGTGCAGCATAGCACCTGGTCTCTGCCAGCCAACTGTGGAGTGGGCATGGTGCCCTGTCACATCTCCTGTGGACCTAATATGTGTGGCCCTGAGGGATTCAAGTGCCAGGTGTAGATTACTTTCTATTAGGCTCTATATACTGAGTTTAAAGAGCTCCCCAAAGTTTTTTTAAATATTTTTGGCAATCTGTGAGCAGCTTTTACTACTAGTATACCCATTTATTAGCTCAAGAGAATTAAACTTAGAAACTGTAAGCAATATGCTTAAGGAGCCACAACTAATTAATGGAACACACCTATGTCACTGGAGCAAAGCAAGTGACAAGAGCAGGTGGGAGATATCAGAGAGGTGGCCATGCACCCCTGGCAGGGCATTATGGGATGTGCAGAAATCTGGATTTTATTTTGTGTGAATATATTGGCAACTGAAAACATCCCTGCATTGAATTGCATTGGTATTTTATTTAGTCAGTAAATAAAATTTATTCTGTTTAGATGAACCAACATCTTCACTCAGTATCATTGCTCACTTGTTGCTTCTAGCATCCAATTCCCTCATTATGAACTCAATTTCCGCATCAGTGATTTCAATCATTAAAACCTCTCACCGAGAGTTTGTTAATGATCATTTTTCTGTGTCTTCACTTTTCTGGTTCCTAATTTGTTGGTTCTATGCCTTTGGCACTTTGAAGAATACTGCATTGTTACCAATAAAGACCTTGATGGCAATTAAATTGTCATTCCTTTATAAGCAATCTCTCTTTTTCTCTCTGCTTGCTTATAAGGATTTTTCTCCTCATATCTGAGGTTAAGAAATAGCAAAGTGATATGTTTGTGACTGTTTAATTTATTTATTCTGTTTGGAACTTGGTTTGGCTCTTCTACCTAATCTTTCCTCAGGTCTGAAAAATTCTTAGCCAGGATTTCTTGGAAAATTGACTCTGACCCAAAATTCAATTAGAAATGTTTTAAACCTTCTCCCATTATGATAATTTCAGTTATTTTCATAAATAACCATCTGTGTGTGTGTATGTGTGTCTAATTCTAGGTAATTTCCATATATCAGCCTTCCAGTTAATTCCTGCTTTTTCAAATGTATTAAACACCCTGTTTATATATCCTTTACTTTTTTGATTATCATACTCTTTATTTCTAAATGTGTTCTTTAGCTCTTTTTTTAATCTTCTTCTTTTCATAGTGGCCTAAATTTACATAATGAACTTTACACTTTTTAAAAATCTCATCCATAACTTTAAATATTTTATAATTTGTACTCTTTTTCTGAATATTATGTTCTTGAGGGGTTAATTCTGCTCTGCATTTTATCTACCTACTAGAGGCCCGGTGCACGAAATTCATACACTGGGAGGGGGGTCTCTCAGCCCAGCCTGCACCCTCTCGCAGTCTGGGACCCCTCGTTCCTTACCACCTGCCTGCTGGCTCCTTACCGCTTGACTCGCTGCTCCTTAGCACTGCCTCGGAGGCAGGAGAGGCTCCTGCCACCACCACTGAGCTCACCAGCCATGAGCCTGGCTTCTGGCTGAGCGGTGCTCCCCCTAGGTGCTGCCCCCTGGTGGTCAGTGCGCATCATAGCGACCGGTCGTTCTGGTCGTTCTGGTCATTCTGCCATAATGGTTGCTTAGGCTTTTATTATATAGATTCTGTCTTAGGATAATTGACTTCTTGAGCAGTTTCTTCTAATTTTTTCAAGTAGTTTTTAACTTATAAATCCTATTTACATTTTTCTAGATTGCCCTTAATGTTAATTCTACATTTCACCTCCTCCTCTCTCTGACACAGTAAGAACCTCCCTATATTCCAGTTTCCTTCTGCTTCCTGTCATCTTTCCTGTTGTAATCCTCTGTGAATTTATTTGCAGACATTTTTTCACAATCAGCCACAAATTTTACTGGATGGTGTTGTTCTGATCATTGCTTTCTTGTGTTCCTCATCCTCTGTGGGGAAGCACGAGACTTGGTTGGAAAGTCTGTAAGGGGGATTCTCTGAAAGGTCAGGGACCTCTAGAGGGACATTGCTGAAGGTGGCAGGCCCTGCCTTTACTTTTTCAAACAAGTGCAAGCCCCCAGGTGTTTTACTGAAATTTCTATGTTTAGTCTTTAGACATGACCTTTTAGAAGTATGTGCTTTCTCAAAGATTCTTACCCTGCTGATTGTATCTACTAGTAGAGGTTAATTTTAGTTCAAGCTGTTGCTATAATAAAAGCCTAAGGAGGCAGGCGAAAAGGGGTGTTTGGTTCCTATAGCCAAGCAGTCCCTTAGCCCTCTCTTTCACAGAAACGTGTGTCAGAGTAATCCATTGATCCATCGCTCAGGGTCTGCTGGTCAGTCCCGGCAAACCTCTTTCATTGTGTTTATTTTGTATTTTTCTATAGTAAAGTTGGAGTAATGCTTCCAGGGAGGGTGTGTGGTTTGTAAAGCTTCTGCAGGTTTGCCTTTATCTTAAACTTGAATGTTATTTTTGCAGGATATAGTATTCTGAGGTAACATTGAGGAAATTACTATACAATCTTATAGTTTATTAGCTCTCTCTTTTGCTTTGTATAACTCCTCATTCCCTCATTCACTCAGTTTTCCATTTCTGTTGTTTAGTAATTGTCATAATTGCCTGGTATTTGGATGTACATTGGACTTTCCTTGCCTGTTGAGTCCTACTCTTCACAGCTTTGACTACTGTCAATGTTCTTATTTCCTAGGGTCGCCTCAGCAGTTCTATCATCTGAAGTTCTTGGACATCTCACCTGACTTGATCCTATCTTTTGACTCATGTCACAGTAAGTTATCTTCTTAGTGATATCTAAGATGGTTGGATGGTGATTTCAACTTGAGTGGGTATTATATCTGACTAGAGGCCCAGTGCACAAATTCATGCATGGGTGGGGCCCCTTGGCCTGGCTGATGATCAGGGCCAATCGGGGCCATCTCACCCAGTCCCGATTGGGGCCATGGGGGCTGGCCAGAGTGGAGGGCCTGCGGAAGGGCTTCAGGGCATGTCCGTCCCTCTTGCCCAGTCCCAATTGGCCAGACCCCAGCAGCAAGCTAACCTACAGGTTGGAGCATCTGCCCCCTGGGGATCAGTGCACATCATAGCAACTGGTCGAGTGGTCGACTGAACAGTCAACTGATCAGTTGGACACTTAGCATATTATGCTTTTATTATATAGGATAATCCTTAACCGACTGAGATGGAAGTGAGTCCCCAAAATGTAGTTTTTGTGTTTTCTTTTTGTTTGCCACAGGGGTATTCTGGCTGTGTGTCACTTTTATGCCAATCAATCTCCTTTCAGATGTTGGCAACATAACTTTTAACCGGTAGCCAGGCCCATGTTATATATCCTTTGAAAGCACTTTATTCTTGTCAAGGCCCAGGTTAAGGCAAGCAAGCTTACTTGTTTGTTTTCCTAACTAATCAGCAGACTTTTACTCCCCAACCTTTTCACTGAATACTCAGTTCTGGAAGGGTCATAATTTCACACCACAGACCTAGTTAGGCCCTCAGCTTTCGTCACATGAATTTTCCTCTCTCACTGCAGCCTGGTCTCCATCTCCTGTCCCTGACAGGAAGCTGCAGTAGCAGCTGCTCCTTGAACCTTTCTTTTTAGGGCCCTCCCAAACTGTGGCAGTGCTGGAATTTTCTCTTCTTTCCTGATATCCATATATTTTAAAGCATGTTCCCTATAGTACACCCAACATTTCTACCTGTTTCTTAATTGATCAGTAAGACAATATAGCATAGCTGCTAATAGCCTGGACTCTGAAACCTTACTGTCTTGCTTCAAATCCCACCACTTAGTAGATATCTGAAGTTTTGTAAGTTTTACACCTTCTCTGCACTTCAGTTACATAATTTGTAAACTGGGGGTGATAATATTTCCTTTCTCATAGGATGTGTAAGGAATCAGTAAGTTAACACATGCAAATTATTTAGAACCAATTTTAGACAACCAGAGAGCTATTGTTATAATTGTTAGATGTTCAGGTTTTTTAGAAGGTCACGTTGCTGGAAATACATGTCCCTTTCAATGAAACATGCACATAATAAGTACTCTTTCAACTTATTAAAATAAAAGTTTTACTTTATTTACATAGCTTCATTATGTACATAAATTGTCTTATAATGCCCAATTTCCACATAAGCCCTGAGAGGTAGGTATTATTATCTCCTTCTGGAAAATAAGGAAACTGAAAATGTAGCTCTCAGAGCTGATCAAGGATTCAAATCCCAGACTATCTGATCTAAAATCTTTTTACTATTGGTTTTGGAAACAGGTATTCTTTTCTCCAGATTTAGTGACTATTCCGGCAATAACTTCATTTTTGGTGCCATAAGACACTAGACATTCCTCCCCCTTGTGCTCTCTTTCAATGTACATGAATCACCATGAACAAGAAAGAGATAGGGAGGTATGTGAATGCTTAAATTGCAAATCTAAGCCTCTAACAGGATGCAAAACTTCACATGCCATGAGCAGGTGGATGGAACAGGCTAGGGTTTCAGGTGTGATTGTTAAGGAAGAGAAATCTAAGCAGAAGTGGAGACTGCCGCACACTATCTCCTACTTCACTCTGCCCTACATGTAGCCTTGCCTTACCAGCTCTTAATTCAATGAAATGCCAATATGTTTTCATCAGGAAAATCCAATATAACCCCCTCTCTGCCCCACATCCCAATTCATAAAAACCTTACAGAGGAAAATTGTGATAATGGGGAGGAGCATGATATTTCATCCCCAGTACCACCCTGTGGATGGTACATGTCCTTATGTGGTATATTGCCTTATGTGCATGTTTCATTTTCTCCCAATTGAAAATGAATTCCTCTCCATTGGAACTGGAATGTATGGGTTTCCCACACACAAAAAAAAACTGTTAGAAATGAAGAGTTAGTCCCTGTGCTCAAGCACATAGCATTTCAAACACCATGACAGAACAAGATGCAGACCATGATTTCACCCACTCAGCTATGACGTAGAGAGATGGTATTGAAAAGGCGATCAAAATTCTTCACAAATGGGTTGAAATGAAATTCTGTAATTCAAATGTGCTTGAGAGTTAGAACTGGTTGTGTTAATGTTTGTTGAGTTCTGTTTTGTTCCATGAGCAAAAAGTAATCAAATATTTTCCTTTGAACTCTTTTCTTCTTTCTGTGAAGGAATACAACATGATTCAGTTTTGTTTAGTGAGAATGTCAAGGTTCATTAAGAATTAATCACAGGATTGAAAACTATCTTGCCTTCTGAAATTCTCTCTCTTATTATTCCCCCATTTTCTCCTAGCTTCTGTTTCTGATGGAGTTCCCTGTTCTCAGCTACTGAGAAGCTTTAGCCAAATTGCATGGGTTGCTTCTCAAAATTAAGAGTCCAGGGTTTTGACTAACTGCTGTGGTTTGTAAAGATGTTCCTCTGTCAGTCAGTGGGGGGCCAGCAAAGGGACAGATGGGAGGCAGCATGTGGCCAATAGTATTTGTGGGACGCTTGTCAGACTGAAGACCATGGGTGGGTGTATCAATTTGTAGGTTTTGTGTTTTTTCCTTAGTGCTTTACTTAGAGAAAACTTTTTCTCCATGAATAAAAATACTCAGAAAGGAGGTCAATATGGCCCTCTCTGCATAGACCCTGATTTCACTGGTTGCTGGTGCATTAACCTCCCTTCCTCGATGCCTTCCCAGGGACATGGACCCAGCTGACTTTGAGGCTCCCAGTCCATCACACCTCTCCATCCTTGCCTCACGAGACATCTTAACTCACACTATTTGGCATGAATGGTTCTTTTTTATCCTTTACACCATGTCCTAGCAAGCATTTCTTATTTTGTGGTACATGTCCTTTTGTAGGTCTCCTTCCATTTTGCAACATTTTAGGGATTCCAAGCTGTCACAAGGCAAATGAAAGAAGTCCATTGGTAGGGGAGTGCCAGAAGGAAGATATTTTTTTTGCAGTTTGGTACAATCTGGTTGCAGCCTTTTAAATCATAGGAGAGGTGCTGATGTTTGTACAGCAGTGAATTGATGACAGGCAGCACGAATCATCAGAGAAAACAGGAGACTTCATACCTATTTACTCGGCATCGTGGCTCTCTTTAGGGAAAATCAAGAAGGAAATTGGAGTGGGGAGCACAGAACCACGTAGCACTGATTTTGCCAACCAGAGGTAACTGTACTTCCTTTCTGGGTATTTAAATATGCTGTCTAGACACATTAAGCTCTAATCTCGTTTTCACTGCTCTGCAATATTGCAAGCTGTGGCTCTCGCTGAGAAGCTGTTTGCCATTGTCTCCATCCTGAATAGAGATTGAACAAGACACATGAAAAGTGATATGAAACATTGGGCTCTGCCACAAAAGACATTGCTTCATGGAAAATTCTAGGTTGGTGCATAAAGATTTGAATTAAGGTGGGGGCAGATAAATAGAGGAGATGCCAAGAAGACATTGGATTCCTCCTCCTCTCCAATGCCTTTGCTGATTCACAGCAGCAAGCAGGTCACTGTTGGGGGGAGGGGGACACAGTAGTCTATCTTGGCTTCTGACATTTCCATGCTGACCTCTCCTCTAACACTCTGGCTCCCTTCTGCTGTCCTGCCACCACATGTCAGGAGAATTTTAATTGCTTGAAATTGAAGTGCAGAATTTAGATACGCAAAGAGCACCATGGTGATTGATAAACCATGCTCTGCATATGGGCATTCGCTTCCCAAAGTACCCCAAGGCTATCCACCCATGGCCCAACCTCAAAGGAAGAGTTGGAGATTTTGAGTCCTGCTCCCATTACCCCAGCCCCTTGAAATCAAAGCTTGGAAAATATATGTACCATTTGAAAATTGTTTATGATTAAAACTTGTATAAATCTATAATCTATTTTTCTTTACTTACATATTTCCTACAGTGACATGCTAAAGTTTACTGGCAAAGGTTGAAAAGCCATCATATTTATGTATCCATCTGCATCCTAAGGCATATGTGATTTTGACAACAGTTTTTTGACTGGTTTGCCATTGTACGCAGAGCTAAATTTGGAAGGAAGAGGTGGGGAAAGAAAAGGAGATAAAAACATAAACATCTCATATCCTTACAATGTCCTTCTACAGAAAGCCATCCCTGGGTGCATGGGGGTGTGACACCAGAGCCCTGTGGTGCTCTCAGCCATCTGAAGAGTGATGACTCAGTCCTGCACCTGTGACCTGACATGGCTGTCTTCTTGAGAATGTGCTTTGCCTGCAGATGTTCTTGGTCCCCACCCCCAGCTTCATAGCCACAGTGACCTTGGTACCAAGCTGCAGTGATGCGACCACCATGTACCTTAGGGTCCCCTCACAAGACCACCTGTACATGAAGATGACTGAGGATACATTGGGATTTCATTGTCAGGTGTAATTGATATGCAGTCACACAAAAGTCATACCAGAGCTAAAATTACAAATATAATCGTTTGGAGTTTCCACATGTGCCTTGAAAAAAATGTTCAGAAGTTCACTCCTCTGCCTCCCTTTCCCTTTCCTCTCACCCCATTTTATCAGGGACAGCTTTTCCAACAGGAAGTGTGTTTCCCCATAGGGAGGGACTCACCAGGAGGCCACTGTGGAGGATTGGGCAGCAGAGGCCGGGGGAAGCCCACGTGGATGTGGCCCGGTGCCCCACCCTGCTCACACACACTGGCTTTGAAGTCTGGATTCCTGGCTCTGAGATTGCTTTTTGATCCATCAGTGGCTGTCTCGAAGTTCCTCTTGTTCTCACTTAACAGCTGTGGTAACTTAAGTGGTTCCTATTGTTTTCATAGGTACATTTTTCTTTTTCCTGGCATTAGTGTCCATTGAGGGAAGAGACTACAGAAACACTCTCAGCCTGAGTTGCCTTTATCAGTTTTTCAAAGTAAAACATATCTCCATCTAGTGTTTACCCAACACCTTCACTTGCAAGGACCCATGCACTTTCACAGCCCTCTTTTCCAATTAAGGAATTTGCAGACACACCCAGGAGCAACTGCAATGAACCCTCAAGGGTAAGAAGCGACAGGAGGCTCTATACCAAGCATGTCAAACTCAAAGGCTAACAGGGGCCAAATAAACAAGGTTTAAGTTTATGTGGGCCACACAAAAAACACAAGCTTCAATTTTCATAGAAACATAGGTTTATTTTGAAAAGTATAGTAAAAAGTAGAACAAGAGCAATGATAAAATAAATGTTTTCTTATATACTGTTATATTGACTGGGCTGCAAAAATATTTGTTGACCGCATGCGGCCTGGGGGCCACAAGTTGGACATGATTGCTCTACCAATTGTTACCTGGTCCTGCGGGCCATGCTATTTGGGTCCCAAATCTCCCAGGACTTGCATGCAGAGCAGTATCTCAGACTCTGGCTCTATTGCCTTTCCCCACCAGAAGTCCCAAGGTCTCAGATGGTGGGAAAGACAGAGAGATGGCAACTTCCTCCTTCACATCACTCCCAGGCCCCTGAGCAGGCAAGCCCCTTCCCTGTCTTCTGTAGAGTAACAGCCCCATGTAGAGAGACCAACAGAACAGCCTTGGACCCCCATCTCACCTGCCCTGTGGCAGCCCTCCCACAAGGATTTGCTGGCAACCATGGGTGGATGGCTTCCTTGTAAAAAAACATTTAAAATTGAAAAAATGCCAAACACCAGACAAATCACTCCCATTATCATTATAAATATACAAATTAAATTTGAAACTAATAATTCCCAGATGGTCATTAAAAAAACCCTACCAACCTAGCGTATTGATGAAGCCAACTACACATAAGCACTCATATTGAAAACCTTGGGCCCCGTAGTCAAGTCCCTGGGAAATAGAATTTACTAGGCATGAAAACTCTCACCCTCCTCCTCAGTTCACCCCTCCTTCTCACTTTCCTAATAGAGTGTTTCCCGGGGAGTGGACCCCAGAGCTGGAGGTATGCAGGAATCACTGCAGCTGCAACCACTCAGAGCTGGCTTCCAACAGGACCAACAGCAGTTCAGCTTCCTAGCAGCCATGCATGTCATTGAGCACAGGAACCCCTCCTCAGTGTCTCATCTAGTGCAAACCAGGGTAGACAACTGTTCTTTTTTTCCATTTATAAACATGCATGTGCCTTTCACACTTTCATAATCACACCCCTTTATCCACACTCCATTTTTTTATGCTTCACACCATCACAGCAGTTGAAATTTGGGCTTGGGGGGGGGGGGGGGGGGGGGGGAACATTCAGAGCCTGAAGCAGGAAAGGAAATGGATAAAACTGAGTGAAAAGACTGCCGTTGGGGCTGGCCTACTCCTCCAGTTTTGACAATCTATGTAGAGGGTGGATGGGAACAACTTTAGAGCCCCAAAGTGCACTCTCTGGCAGGATGGGAAGACAGACAATGACCTGCTCATGCTGGCTCTATCCCAGGCTTGGAGGACTAGGCATCCTGGCTGCCCGGGACTTGCTCCTGGGGAGTTCTGAGGGAAGGAGGCTGCTCCCTAGCAACCACCCACAGCTCCTCCTCTTCACCTCCTTGTCCTGGGATTTCCATCTCTTCTTACCAGTCTCAGATTGCGCTTCACCAATGCGAAAGCTACAAGGTGTAAAAGATACTTAATGGTCATAGGAAAGAGATGTAGGATGAGTCAAATGAACTTTTCAGACCCTGTATTCAGAGTCCTTGATTTCTATCACTGGCCCGAATTACTTGGTGCTGCTTTATTTTATTTCATTTTTCAATTTATATTCAATATTGTTTTGTGTAGGTATCAGGCCTACAGCATAGAGGTTAGACAATCGTATTCTTTTCAGAGTGTTCCCCCTGATATTTCTAGTACCCACCTGACACCATTCATAGTTGTTACTATATTATTGACTATTTATTTCCTATACTGTACTTTACATCCTCGTGACTATTTGAAAGTGGCCCTGAAAGCAAATGAAGCCGGCAGAATCCCCCTCATTTTCCCAGCCCTTATTCTTTCCTTTTCCCAGGCCCCGGGTCTTTTCTGGTTCTCTACAGCATTGCAGTATGAACAAATTCTCAGACTTTGATGCCAATATAAATATAGGACAAGTTCAAACGTAAATTCATTAGGAAAAATTAGAAGCGATTTTTTATGTGATAAAAAACATAAAGAGATAATCTCTCTGGGCTACCAATGTTTTTAATTTACATATTATATTCAAACTCAAATTGATCTCCAAATAAAAACAATATAAACCTAAAGCTCTGCTCTGTATTTCTAAAAAGACATTGTATCTCCCTCTTCCCTGAGTTTACAAATTTTCTGAAATGTCATAAAACTATTGTTTTATGGATTTTACTTGTATTTTTTGAGCTTCTTAAAAATCAAAATTAGCTCTAATGTGCCTTTAATCAATTTGCCTAACTCGCCGTCAAAGTACAATTTTAACACATCCTGATTCTTCAGCTTACATATAAGTCGTCAAGGTCCATGACCTTACAATAGCTAATTTTTAAAAATGAAAGTATTCTTTTCTATTTATAGAAGTTAAGCATGTTTAATACAGAAAATTTGGGTTAAGGAGAAGGAAATGAAAATCACTCCTCCTAATTCCATCACTCAAAATCAATCTCCATTAGAACTGAGAGAAATATATAAACTATTTTACATACAAAAGGCAGAAGGTGAGTCCCCAGGTTCACCGCCGCCAGCAATGTGGAGACAGGGATGGTGCCTCCAGCTTGGAAGTCTATTGGTTCCACAAAAGCAAGACAAACACACCTGGCTGTTTCTTTGGATAGACAGAGAGGAAAAAACTTGGATTAATTGTTAAAAAGAGGCTGTAACAACCTCTCAGTAATATGGGAAACCTGGAAAAATATTTCTCATAGTGTGTTTTTTTTTAATTCTCTGAAGAATACTACAAATCATTCAATCAAAGGGAGGGGTTCAAGTTGCAAAGAGACAAAATAGTAAATCGAAAAGGGATGAGCCAGGGCAGCCTTAGATGTAAGAGCTGGTGATGTTGGCCACAAGGTCCCTGAAGCTATCAAAGCAGGGACCCTCCCACCAGCCCAAGGGGACAGGCAGCTCTCAGAAACCTAGGCAAGCATTTCTCTTCTAAAGATTACTTGCAGTTGCTCCAGATGTGAAATTAATAGATTTAGTTCATGCTTAAAATTATAGGTATATTCAAATATTTTTTTTCTGCTTAAAAAAGGGATTACCCAAAGAACATATAGAAAACCTGGCCAATTTGGCTCAGTAGTTGAGTGTTGACCTATGAACCAGGAGGTCATGATTCAATTCCTAGTCAGGGCACATGCCTGGGTTGCCGGCTCAATCCTCAGAGTGGGGCATGCAGGAGGCAGCTGATCAATGATTCTCTCTCATTATTAATGTTTCTATATATCTCTCATTATCCCTTCCTCTCTCTGAAATCAATAAAAATATATGTTTTTAAAAATAAAGACCATATATGCATAATCCATAGACACAGACAACAGTGTGGTGATGGCCAGAGGAAAGGGGGTATGAAGGAAAGGGAAGGAGGTGGGCAAAGGGGAGTAAAATTAAAATAAATTTTAAAATGGTTATGTAGATAAAAGTTAAAGTGGACATTTTGGATATTCATCCTAATAATTATTTGGATATTTGGTTTAAATGATACAATGAACTGATGGGTACCATTTTTATTTTAATGTGTGTTCGTCAGGTTGATAAACTCAACCTGGCCCTTTAGAGAATCGAATCCTGTAAGTGTAAAGGTTTCACAGCCCAGAAATGTGTATATTTAAGTGATTGAGGAGTTTGTAGCTACTGTAATAGTGCGAGCACACACACACACACACACACACACAGAAACACAAGAGCATGATAGCAATTCCTGAGGTATAACCTTAGAACTTCTCTTTATGATAACATCTCTGAATACCAAATCTGGGTTCTTTCAGGCAGTCCTAAAACCAAGGCTCAGAACATGTGCGTGGACACACTGAAACAGAAATGCATCTCATTGAGGTCCATCCCACGGACATGCTGGCCAAGAAGGAAAGGGAGAGTGTGTGTGAATGCATGAGGTGTGCAGAGGAGGTATAGGGAGAACAGAGATTGGGACTGAATCTTTTAGAACAGCGGTTCTCAACCTGTGGGTCATGACCCCTTTGGGGGTCAAACAACCCTTTCACAGGGTTCGCCTGACCCTTTCACAGGGGTCGCCTAAGACCATCAGAAAACACATATATAATTACATATTGTTTTTGTGATTAATCACTATGCTTTAATTATGTTCAATTTGTAACAATGAAAATACATCCTGCATATCAGATATTTACATTACGACTCATAACAGTAGCAAAATTACAGTTATGAAGAAGCAACAAAAATAATTTTATGGTTGGGGTCACCACAACCTGAGGAACTGTATTAGGGGTCGCGGCATTAGGTAGGTTGAGAACCACTGTTTTAGAACTAAAAGCAGATGGAGGGAACTTATTTGTTCCACAATATACAATTCCCCAACACTGTCTTTGAAACAGTGGTCTGTCAGATCATCTCAAAAGTACCAGGTAGTTTATTAGGTCATTTTGATAGTAGAGAAATGCTTCAAGATGCCATACATTTAGTTGCCCAAACTTCTTGCTCATGGATTTTGTGTGATGGATATTTTCCCTGATGGAGTCATGCTTATGATTCCATAATGTGCCTAATGAAGTTTGTGAATGACTTATGTATCTTACATTGATTTTTTTAAACCAGATTTAGATTTATTTTAATTCAGTTATTGTTTTTATTGTTTCATATTGCATTCTTTTTAACAGTCTGCTGGGGTTCTCGTTCCAGCATTAAGAAGGGTTCAGCAATCTGGAGAAGGGGCTGTGTGTAACTTAAATAAGAGTCCAGAGACGAAGCATAATTTTGAAAGGCATATGGGGGTCAGAGGAGCCTAGCTAAAGAAACTAAGTTCTCTTCTCAGGACCCCATGCTTTTTATTAACACAAATTGTCCTGAGGCGAGGCAGAGATATACACTTCAAAGGGTAGGGTTTCCTATACACAGTCCATTGTCAGAATGGAAGAATTTGCCTATGACTGTTCAGGTGTTTGGCCAGTAGGAGGCAATAACATGTAGATTAAGATGCCCTCAACTGTCTAGCAGCAAACAATCAATTTAATGCATCCTTTTCAGGTTTGGGAAAATGCCTTTCAGCCACTCCAGATGATTCAGCCCTGCTGTCATGCTGGAATTGGCTCCCGGCAACAGTCTTTTATTTATTTCTTCTCAGTTTTTCTCTGCATTTTTTGGCTTTTTTCCTAAGTTATTGAGATGAGCACAAGTATTCTTCACTTACAATTTCTCTTCTTAAATAATGATGGCAATCTTTATATAGAGAACTTACTTTGCTCCATGGGTTTTCGTATAAAATTCTTTTTTATTGCTTTCTAAATACTTTAATTTCAGTTTTTGTTTTCTTTTTAATCCATGGGTTATTAAAGAGCGTAGTTCTCAATATCTGAAGAGTCAATATTTTTGTTATCTTTTATCACTTATTTCTAACTTTATTAGCTCATAATCAGAACTGCAAACTAAAAATAAATCACCTTTACTTATTGTTTATTTATGAATTTATAAATTTTTAATTAACTTTTAAAATTAACTCTTATTTTTTTTCTTGGGGAAATTTCTGACTGACTGATATTTATAAAAGTCTTTTATAATTATGCTTGTAATTACAGTTTTTGCTACATGCTGAATTTTAACTTGTTTGGTGTATTAAGGTGCATTACTGGTGCATTTGTTCATAACTGCGATTTTTGCTATTGGTTTAATATCCCTCTATATTTATAATATTAAATTTGACTGTCTGATAGTAACAATGCTTCTAGAGCTTTCTTGTTTCTTGCTCTTGGTTGTTAATACCAATGGGTGTGAGTTTGACAAAGAACAGGATATGTTTATGGTCCCAAAGCATCTCTCCACAAATTACTTAATTCCCAGCACAAAAATAATAGCTTTATGGTGGAAAAACCTGGTGTGCACCACTTTAATGAAATCATCAAATATAACTATCAACAGTGACAAAGGGACGTCCTTGGCTCCTGATATAATGCACAGAGAAGAATACAGCATCACCTCTGTAATATCGCTGCAAAATAATTCATAATAAACAATATAATTATGAGAAAACTAGAGGCCCGGTGCACGAATTTGTGCCTGGGTGGGGTCCCTCTGGGTGGCCTGTAGGGATTGGGCTGAAACCCGCAGTCCAATCCCACAAGCAGCTCCTCCCTGCCGCTCCCGCTCATCCTGGCCCCACTGTGCCTGCTGCTGGCTTCCTCCCAATCAGTCCTGATCTGGAGAGGCTCGCGCTGCCCCAGCAGTGCTCACCAGCCATGAGCCCTGCTTCTGGCCCCCTCCCAAGGGGAGTGGCCTGCGGGATCAGGCTGAAACTGGCTCTCCAACATCCCCCAAGGGGTCTCAGATTGCGAGAGGGTGCAGGCCAGGCTGAGAGACCTCACCAGAGCACAATTGAGCCAGGGAGGAACAACGGGAGGGCTCCAGGGCATGTCTGGCCCATCTTGCTCAGTCCTGATAGGCTGGACCCCAGCAGCAAGCTAACCTACCAATCGGAGCATCTGCCCCCTGGTGGTTAGTGCATGTCATAGCAAGCAGTTGAGCAGCCTTAGTATATCATTAGCATATTACGCTTTGATTGGTTGTTCGGTTATTCTGTTGTTTGGTCTATTTGCATATTACCCTTTTATTATATAGGATGTTAGTTAAACTCAAACTGAAGGTCACTCTACAAAATAACTAACCTAAATCCCTCCAAAATGTTTGTGTCTTAAAAGACAAGGAAAGATTGAGGAGTTCTTCCAGATTGGAAATTAATTATATATGACAACTAAATGAAATGTGTGATACTGACTTGGATACTGAACAGGAAAATGTTGCTATAAATGACATTATTGGGATAACTGGTGAAATATAAATGTGGAATTTGGATTAGATAATAGGGCATGAGTGTTCTAATTTTGATCATTTTACTGTGGTTATGTTAAGAGAATATCCCTCTTCTTAGGGAAGTCACACTGAACTACTTAAGGGTAAAGAATCACCATCTGTATTACTTACTTTCAAATAGTTTAGAAAAATGTTGTAAGTATATAGAGAGAGGATCATAACATAAATTGACAAGATAATAAAAGTTAATGGTTCTGATGAAGGTTATATGGGAATTTATATTATTCTTACATTTTCTATTAAAGTTAAAAAAAGGAAATTGTACACACGTATATTTTAATTTATTTTTTTGATTTTATTCTCTCCACTTAATATAGGTCAATTAACTTTCTGTGTATTTTTCTCTTTTTTTCATTTCCATATTTTTGCTGCTTTGGCCACCTGCCTACAGCTTCCCTTTACCTTAATTACATTGAAGTCACTGTGTATTTCCCATCCCTCTTTCGTTTCCCAGTGGTTATAATTCTATATGTACTTCCAGATGGTTAATAAAAGTGAGAGACCACCTATTTGTTCCACATGAGGCACAATAAAGCATGTGCCTGCTACCTCCAACAGAGTCCTTACTCCTACACTATTTCGTATCTTCATCATCTGCAATTTAAATGATGCAGCTCCTCAAAGCAGACAGCCTATCACATTCACCTTGGCTTCCCTGGTGTCTAGCCTGGTGCCTCAGTACTTGTTTGGTGAATAAATGCTAGAAAGAATGCACACTGGGAAAGCTAAATAGCAAGGATATAGACCAGACTCAAGGTCCCGCATGGGGACCAGGATGTGCCTGGGGCTTGTGGTCCCTGCTGGAATGCAAAACCAGTCCTGCACGCACCTTCCAGGGTGGCCTCAGCCAGTGCCTCCTCTCACCCTTTACTCATTTTATTCACATCAATATGGGGCCCAAAGCGATGCCCTTCTTTGTGCCCACAGTACTTGCCTTCCTTTCAAAACAATGGCTTCAGGAAAAGATTAACATTGGAATCATGGTGACTCCCAGGGGTGCTAGATCAGCTTAGGGGTGCTGAAGAGGCAGGGGAGAGATTCTGGACTCACAGATGCCACCCATCAAGTCCCTCAACAAGGGGAGAAGGAGACTCTTTGGGAATGACCCCCAGACAAAGGCAGCCTGCAGTATGAGTATTGTGAACACAACATGTCAACAACACATGTGATGATACGTATTCTACTCTGGGCTTTACTGAGCTGGCTGTCTATTCCATCCTAGAATATCTGTCAAATCCAAGTCAAAGAAAACAACATATCACATTTCAATAAATAAAATGGGATTGAAACAAAACCACAGAATGATGTAATGATTTCTAATTTGAGGGTACAAAGGAAGAAGGAGAGGGGGCAGGTTCTTAATGGAGCTCCCGATGGCCATTAACTGTAGGAAAAAGCCATTTCCATAAATTATGGAAATGGGTGCTGGTCTCAAGTGCCTCCCATTTTCATATTGTTTTGCTGCCTTAATGACATAGGCTATTTTTGTAACATCTGTTTTTGGGGACCCTCCCTTTCTCTTGTGCCTTATAAGAAATTCAGTGGCTTTCCTTCTTAATCAGTGTTGGTATTGTCTGAAAACGGATTGTGGGTCATCCTGTTACTGTCTGGGCTGTTAGAGTTGAAATGGCTTATCCACAGAGCATGTTGTGAAAATTATCTGACAGCAGATAATCTGCTGGCGTGACAGCAGATGTGTGTGCCACAGTGATGGACATGCATTCGTGAAAGGCAGAAGCAGGGCGTAGCCAGCATTCCTGGGTGTCATGATTTGATCCTACACAAGCAGATATTGTGTTTATCATTCCCAAGCAGCATTGTGAATGCAAAGTCTGATAGAGACTGTGTTGGATATCATTTTAAGGAAAAACTGAATTTATTACCCACAGCAATAATGTTGCATTTTCTTTAAGGGACAGCACACCCAGTAATGAAGCTCCAGTCATCAAATACTGAACCACCAAGATAAACAGTGAGAGTTGAGTGATCAGATGCAATGGGTGACAAGCTTCTCTAACTGGTTCTGAAATCCTAGGTGAGCCAGAAAAGGAGGAGAAGAAACATAGAGAGGGGAGAATACAGAGAAGGAAGGAGCAAGGGAAGCTAGTGAAAGTGCTACCCACCCCCCCTTCTCACTTGTTACTTGTCTTGGGCCACCAACAAAGCAGTTTTGCCCTCCAGGTGCCAGGCAATCACTGTGATACTGATCCCTAGTCCTCAGAAAGGCCCCCTTATAGGACCCCAAAGAGAACAGGAAATTCCTCCTTTGGGTGAAGTGAGCCCAGGTGGCTTGCCCGTGTCTACATGTGCTGGTTTATTTTGCTACTTTGAGCTCCATAGTATGGATTTTATAGGTCTTCAAATTATTAAGTTATTTTTCCAGTGTGC
This sequence comes from Myotis brandtii, assembly GCF_000412655.1. Classification (NCBI taxonomy): domain Eukaryota; kingdom Metazoa; phylum Chordata; class Mammalia; order Chiroptera; family Vespertilionidae; genus Myotis; species Myotis brandtii. The sequence continues at coordinate 2,994,129 of NW_005353967.1, read as the reverse complement.
AATGTATCTATCTGAACTACAATGACAATGAATTTGAGAATCATAACATTGTTGTTTTCTGAAGAAGTGAGACCATGATGTTGCAAACTAGCCAGGTTGCTGGCTACAAACACTTAAAATAGAGTTGAAATCAACCCTTTTCTTTTTAACTCATGTTATTATTTACTTGATGACTTCCTCATTCTCTATATCCTCCATCTTCAACCTCATCCTCACATGTGTGTGTGCGCACACACACACACGCACACACACACACACACACACACACACTCACACACACACACACACACACCCTCCTTGTCTCCCCTTGTCCGACACGTCAGGATACCTCCACTTCCCCAGGCTAATCTGGGTGGTGATAGATGGACTGATTTCAGCTCCAGTCAGGAGAGAGACCAGAGGTTAACATCCATGCTTGGATTCTGGCCTGGCCACCTTGTCCCTCTGCTCTGGCTTCCAACTCTTAGATAACCCAAACTACTGACCTGGTAGCCCTGCATCTCAGCACAAGTTTACAGCCAGAAGTGAGATCGATTGAGGATGAATTTCCATGCCAGATCCTCATTTAGTTCACCATTTTATCCGGACATGCTGCTGAAGTCAGTGTCTCTGACTCCCTCTTCAATGCGGCCAGAAAGGCCACTGAAGACAGCAGCTGGGAAAGATGTGAAGGTCTCGAATCCCTAACCTGCTGAGTCATCTGATGAGGTGAGTTGGACTCTCTTAGATCTTCCCCTTTTAAATATGAAGACCAGTGCTCACCTCTCCTACTGAGGAGCTAGACCAACCAGCTGAAAGCATGGGCAAATCAAATATCTGGAGCCCAATGGCTAACAATAACATAGTAGTAAAACAGCCCCATCATATCTAACCACACTGGTGTCACAGAACCATTTTGAAGAGTATTTTAAATAAGGAAAGCAAAGTACCATGTGCAATACCTAGTCCAGAAAATGGCTAATGAATCCTTAAAATGTGTGTGTGTGTGTGTGTGTGTGTGGTTCTTGTGCTAGTTGGCCACTTTTCTTTTATTCTGCAGCCTTAAAATAACTGATTGCAGGAGCCTATGTTCTGCTGGAGAAACCTTTCCAGCTCTTGATTCATCCCTCTGAGGTCACATATCCTCTTGGGAACATCCTCTTTGTTAAGGAACACCTCTCTGTGCTTCCTCTGGCTCAGGAGAAGTTGAAATAAAGCCATGTCCACACCAGGGTCAGAACAGATTGAAAGGCAGCATCGATGCTCCCTGCACAAGTCCCAGACTTTTGGGGATTCTATAGTTTGGGAGTTTACCTAGTTCAAAGGTAGCATTCCAGACCAACTTCTTTCTTTGCAGCCATGTGGTTTCCCTGGGTGTTGTGGGTCCCTCGTATACACACAAGTGTAGAAGACTCACTATGCTTTGTAAGGCAGTGGCCCCAATTCCGAATGTCATCCCACCGTTCCTACAAAGTCCCTTGAGAAGCAAAATTATCCATACTGCAGGAGCTCCAAGAAGTTGGACTTTGTGATTCCAGGACCTCTTCCTCTGTGCCTGTTGTTAGGAGGGGAGTCAGTCCTGCCCGAACAGCTCTAGCAGGCCTGCTCCAAAGATATGGACCTGTCGCACCTCCCTCACACTTCCTAGCCAAGGTGAGTATTAAGACATCCTTTCTCAGCACCAGGATTGGTATAAATTAGAAGGAACACTAGTGCAGACAGAACAAATGGCCCTGGGCCACTGGGCAAAGCTGAAGACCACTGCCACCAACATCACACCCATAGACACAGATGTCCCACTTCGGTGCTCCTCAGTCTGGTGAGTTCCACAGCTAAAGACTGGACTTCATAGATGTCAGTACAACACAGGTATAGGATATCACCCAGGTGTATATATATTTTCATCCAGCACAGAGGTGGGCAATATATACATGTAAATTGTAAGACACTTGAACAGATACTTTTTGTCTCTATGACTTGTGCTTCCATTTAGGTGGGCACATCACTTCCATTCCCCTTAGCACCTCCTGCTCCATGGCCTTAGCTAATCACACTCAGTTTCTCACAGGTGCAATCAGGGGGGCCCTTTCTTCAGCCTCCTGTCCCCCTTCCCCTCATGCACAGCCTCTGCCCGCCCTCCTTTCCCCAGCATTTCACTAAAGGCTGAGGCCCCTGACAAATACAACATGAAGTTCCCAAGGGGAGACCCATATGAGATGGGCACTGTCTTTTCTCTTCCTGCTGATGAGAGCTCCAGAGATATGGTATTGGTACATGTGCAGTGCTGAGTAGCCCTGGACATGGAGTACCAGCCTTGCACAGGCTCTCCCTGCATCTCTACCTCAAACCCTTTTGTCCCCTTCAGCCTCCTTATTAACATCACTAGTAAGCCTTCCACTGTGTCTTCCAGAGTTGGAAGCAGTGGAGGTGCATAGAGCAGCAAGAATTTTTAAAACATGCAATACCTGATTATTTAGTCAAGGGCACTGACTTTTTCCTTCGATTGTCAAATGATAAAATGACAATAGCCAACACAAGAATAGTCATTGGGTGTGAATACCCTGTCTTGAACCATAAATATATAGGTAATATAACAGAGTTGCATCTTATTGGTCATCCATGCTTGGATTCTGGCCTGGCCACCTTGTCCCTCTGCTCTGGCTTCCAACTCTTAGATAACCCAAACTACTGACCTGGTAGCCCTGCATCTCAGCACAAGTTTACAGCCAGAAGTGAGATCGATTGAGGATGAATTTCCATGCCAGATCCTCATTTAGTTCACCATTTTATCCGGACATGCTACTGAAGTCAGTGTCTCTGACTCCCTCTTCAATGCGGCCAGAAAGGCCACTGAAGACAGCAGCTGGGAAAGATGTGAAGGTCTCGAATCCCTAACCTGCTGAGTCATCTGATGAGGTGAGTTGGACTCTCTTAGATCTTCCCCTTTTAAATATGAAGACCAGTGCTCACCTCTCCTACTGAGGAGCTAGACCAACCAGCTGAAAGCATGGGCAAATCAAATATCTGGAGCCCAATGGCTAACAATAACATAGTAGTAAAACAGCCCCATCATATCTAACCACACTGGTGTCACAGAACCATTTTGAAGAGTATTTTAAATAAGGAAAGCAAAGTACCATGTGCAATACCTAGTCCAGAAAATGGCTAATGAATCCTTAAAATGTGTGTGTGTGTGTGTGTGTGTGTGTGTGTGTGTGTGTGTGAGTGTGTGTGTGTGGTTCTTGTGCTAGTTGGCCACTTTTCTTTTATTCTGCAGCCTTAAAATAACTGATTGCAGGAGCCTATGTTCTGCTGGAGAAACCTTTCCAGCTCTTGATTCATCCCTCTGAGGTCACATATCCTCTTGGGAACATCCTCTTTGTTAAGGAACACCTCTCTGTGCTTCCTCTGGCTCAGGAGAAGTTGAAATAAAGCCATGTCCACACCAGGGTCAGAACAGATTGAAAGGCAGCATCGATGCTCCCTGCACAAGTCCCAGACTTTTGGGGACTCTATAGTTTGGGAGTTTACCTAGTTCAAAGTTAGCATTCCAGACCAACTTCTTTCTTTGCAGCCATGTGGTTTCCCTGGGTGTTGTGGGTCCCTCGTATACACACAAGTGTAGAAGACTCACTATGCTTTGTAAGGCAGTGGCCCCAATTCCGAATGTCATCCCACCGTTCCTACAAAGTCCCTTGAGAAGCAGAATTATCCATACTGCAGGAGCTCCAAGAAGTTGGACTTTGTGATTCCAGGACCTCTTCCTCTGTGCCTGTTGTTAGGAGGGGAGTCAGTCCTGCCCGAACAGCTCTAGCAGGCCTGCTCCAAAGATATGGACCTGTCGCACCTCCCTCACACTTCCTAGCCAAGGTGAGTATTAAGACATCCTTTCTCAGCACCAGGATTGGTATAAATTAGAAGGAACACTAGTGCAGACAGAACAAATGGCCCTGGGCCACTGGGCAAAGCTGAAGACCACTGCCACCAACATCACACCCATAGACACAGATGTCCCACTTCGGTGCTCCTCAGTCTGGTGAGTTCCACAGCTAAAGACTGGACTTCATAGATGTCAGTACAACACAGGTATAGGATATCACCCAGGTGTATATATATTTTCATCCAGCACAGAGGTGGGCAATATATACATGTAAATTGTAAGACACTTGAACAGATACTTTTTGTCTCTATGACTTGTGCTTCCATTTAGGTGGGCACATCACTTCCATTCCCCTTAGCACCTCCTGCTCCATGGCCTTAGCCTCAGTTTCTCAGTTTCTCACAGGTGCAATCAGGGGGGCCCTTTCTTCAGCCTCCTGTCCCCCTTCCCCTCATGCACAGCGCCCTCCTTTTGCCCCAGATACAGGAGAAACGTTCTCACTAAACTACTTTAGAATTCTGCTTTATGCTAACAATCATTGTCAAAATGTTAAGATCGCCTCATACCTTAAATTTCAAGCTGCATTTATGCCTGGCTGTCTTATGGGCTTTTAAAGTATATTTAGTCACCATTGTTTAATAACTTAATATTATATTGATGCATTTCTCTGCAGAAGTTGCAAATAATGCAATCATAGCAAGCTTGGCTTAGGCACGGGAATAAAGGCAATCTGGCTGAATGTGGCTGCTACATATGTATGTAAGGTATATGTATGTATACCCATATATATACATGCACATGTATGTACATAAAATGTATGTATGTAGAACATATACATTATATAAAATATGTGTACAAGCAGATGTAAAATGTAAACATTATAATAGGTAATATAACAGAGTTGCATCTTATTGGTCATGTACCATAGTAAGGTTGCACAATTGGTTAATTAGTACCAGAAATCTTAATATACAAGTATAGGCACTTGATTTTTTTTAAGTCACCTTGGATCAAAAAGAAGAGGTAATTACTATTACTATTTTTTGTAAGTTAATCAAAATTATACCTTTTTTTGCAGTTGTTTCCTTATTGAGTTTCAACTATAAGAATGCTGCAGTCACATCACACACACACAAAAAATTATACCTTTTTTTGTCAACTTAGCAAAAATACCTATCTGTTTATGGTGTGCCACAGCATTTTAGTAATTAGTTTATGTGTGACATGAGATGACAAATGTTGAAAATCGCTGGTGTGGAGGTATCAGAATTTCCTGCACTTTGACTTTGGCATACTATTTTTTGTAAGTTAATCAAAATTATACCTTTTTTTGCAGTTGTTTCCTTATTGAGTTTCAACTATAAGAATGCTGCAGTCACATCACACACACACAAAAAATTATACCTTTTTTTGTCAACTTAGCAAAAATACCTATCTGTTTATGGTGTGCCACAGCATTTTAGTAATTAGTTTATGTGTGACATGAGATGACAAATGTTGAAAATCGCTGGTGTGGAGGTATCAGAATTTCCTGCACTTTTGACTTTGCATCTTCACAAGTTATTTTACAACAAAATTCTTAGTGACTAGAAGTCTTGCACTTTATTTTTTACCACATTTACAAGAGGTAACAGCATGAGGTTCTCATAAAGTCATTTTACTTACTTTGCTTGGCAAGGAGTATCTGGCAGCTCAGACCCTGAGGCTCCCAGATAGTAAACAAGCAGCACAGAGGGGAGAACAGCTATTTCTCTCCTTGATTTGGGTCACAGACTCAGGTGAAAGTGGCTCAGGAAGGTGTCAGTTTTAAAGAGAGAGACCTGCCTCTGGATTCTGGTTGAGCTTATGGTCAATTGAGTCCCTTGCTCTTTTTCTCATTTCTGTGCTATTGTCAAGCCAGCTCTTCCCAAACCATGTTTGTTTAGTTTCAGATTATCTGTTTACACCTGTTAAATCACATTAACCAGTTATTCTGGGTGTGCATTGTTATACCAACAAGCCCTTTTCCTGTGGCCAAGTGTCTGAGAAAAAAGACAGAAATGCCGCTTCTCCATTGTGTGCCTGCAGTGTTTATGTAGGTGTGGTGTGCCCCAGATACAGGAGAAACGTTCTCACTAAACTACTTTAGAATTCTGCTTTATGCTAACAATCATTGTCAAAATGTTAAGATCGCCTCATACCTTAAATTTCAAGCTGCTTTTATGTCTGGCTGTCTTATGGGCTTTTAAAGTATATTTAGTCACCATTGTTTAATAACTTAATATTATATTGATGCATTTCTCTGCAGAAGTTGCAAATAATGCAATCATAGCAAGCTTGGCTTAGGCATGGGAATAAAGGCAATCTGGCTGAATGTGGCTGCTACATATGTATGTAAGGTATATGTATGTATACCTATATTCATGCACATGTATGTACATAAAATGTATGCATGTAGAACATATACATTACATAAAATATGTGTACATGCAGATTTAAAATGTAAACATTATATTAAAAACATGCACATATGTGTAGAATTGTGTGTAAGACATGTACATTGTATATAAAATGTGTACACACGCATGTAAGATGTGCATATTACATGTATACATGTATATAATAATGTGAGTGAACCTGAGGTGTGCGGCACTCTCTCAGCAGCTCTCTTGCATGTGGATTACTTGAGGGAGTCTGATCAGACCTGGCTGCATAGGTAGCCATACACAGGGGTTGTTTGAATGAATGACCTCCGTGATGCTTGTCATCAGCTGATCACAAGTCCCATCAGATCCTCCCAGAAAAGCCCTGAGAACTTCAAAGGAAGGATCCCTGCACAGCAGGAGCCAGTGTGCTTTAGGGCTGTTAGAAAACGCAGCATGTAACTCTTGCTGTTCTAGTGATAGCCTCCCGCTTAGCAGTCCTAACAGCTGTCGGCTCGAGGGAGAACTCTCCTATGTAATCTTACATCTTAAGATTGGATGTAGAATGAATATGCAATCACTGAGGTCAGGAAATTGTCAAAGACAACCTCACCAACCAGAGACCAGGGAGAAGATAATTAGTGTGTTTTGCTAACTGGGTTTTATCCAATTTTGCAAATAAAATAGCAGCTTTATTTCACAAAAATACTGTATTAAATCCAGTACAGGAGGGGGCAAACATAGGTTTATAGTTGTTCTTATGGAAAATAATACAATAATTAATAAATAATGATACAAGAATAAACTCTGTGCTTCGCATACTCACAATGGTGAACCTACTTTTGCCCACCCCAGTGTTATCCGGAAGTGAATGCTTTCATGTGAATCATTTCTTCAGTGAACTGCAGTGTACCCCTTCCTGAACTAATATTTCTTTTCATATTTTTCTGATATTTCTCTCCAAAAATGTAGTGTGCATTTTCCTGCCTTCTTAGGCAGAAGATGTTGAACTGGCTTTAATCTTCCTGATGCTCAAAATTATTATAGTGAAAATGCTATGTCTGCTTGTTGGGCTCCTTGGCCTCTTCTCCACATGTCAGGTTGTCAGTTATCACTTCCTGCCTGTCACCATGGTGCCCTCGAATGACCTCCCAAAGTGCAGGCTTGAGTGCTTCTATTCTGCACCGAGCCAGGACACCTGACCACTCTGCACATTAAGCATGGCTGAGTAAATAAGACCTGATTAATCTGGGTGAGGGCTCAAGCTTTCAGAGAGCTGTTTTAGGGACAGCAGAGATCTCTTTAGTTATTTTTTTATGGCAGACATGTCATACAGGGATGAGGCTGAGGCTGGGAGGACCTCCGATTGACATGGTTACTTTAACTGAGTGGCCATCCACATTGGCTATACCTATGATAAGCTTTCAGGAATACTGGTGCCTGACCCCACCTTGCATGATAAGAATTAACTGATTTAAGTTGCAACCTGAGCATCAGGACTTTTTAAAGTCTCCCAGGCAAATAAAACATGGAGCCAGCTTTGAGAACCTCAGTGCTTAAACTTGTCTTGTGTGGAGACCAAGCTTTTATTGATAAGGGGAAGTTGGTCTAGAACATTGGTTGTTCTTTGTAGCTATTATGAGAAGAATGTGTCCCCTGAAAATTCATATGTAGAAATTCTAACTCCCAGTGCTTCAGAATGTGACCTTATTTGGAAATTGAATTGTCACAGATGTAATTAGTTAAGCTGAGGTCATATTAGACTAGGGGCCTACTCCAAGGTGACTGATCTCCCTGTAAAAAGGAGAAATTTGGATACAGAGAAATTGTTTGCAGGGAGGACACAACATGAATATGAAGACAGAGATCAGGGTGATGCTTCTACAAGCCAAGAAAAGCCAAAGATTGCCAGCAAACCACCAAAAGCTGGAGAGACAGTCTCCCTCACAGCCTTAGAGGCCACCGACCCTGCGAACACCTTGATCTCAAACTTCCAGCCTCTAGAACTGTGAGACAATAAATTTCTGTTACTTAGGCAACTCAGTTTGTAATACTTATTATGGACCGACCCTGCGAACACCTTGATCTCAAACTTCCAGCCTCTAGAACTGTGAGACAATAAATTTCTGTTACTTAGGCAACTCAGTTTGTAATACTTTATTATGGAAACCCTAAAAACTAACACAATAGGCATGGCTATAAATTCTCAGAATTTACATCTTGAATGTGCAAGAGACACACTCTTTTGTTGAGCATCTGCTATTGATCAGATCCAACGGAAGTACTGAGAGAAGTTGCTGAGGATTAAGGAATAAGAAAGGGAGCTTTGTTCTTAAATTTATCTGGTAATTTTCATCTCACATCATCAAATCATGCTGCTTTACAGATAGGCAATGCACAAGGAGAGTGAGGACTCCACACATCTGATCAGTAACATTCCTTTCCTTCCTGTGATTTGCATGTACAAATAGCATGGGGAGTTATGTGTTTAACTAATTCACAGTCATAAATGTAAAATGTGCAAAAATTTGCATTGCAAAATATTCTTGCTCCAGATGTAGGATTTATAAGAATTTCTGTTGCTTTATAAATTATAATCCTACAAAGACTGTAGGCAATAAAATGCTAGTGGATCACTTTTATTTTAGGATCAGTTCAAAATAGTGTTTTAGACTACTTATCTATGAGAGAAAGCTATTTTTGTGTAGTCTCTAATGGAATCTCTGGCCTTTAGTAAAACGTATCTGCACGGATACCTCCACTGTTAATTTTTTGTGGAAGTTAATGCATAGATGTAATTATTGTCTTTGAATAAAGCAGAAACTGCTTTGGAGAAATTAAAATAAAATATGATTTCTCAAGGAAAAAAGCAGAAAACTGGCACTTTATAAGCAGCAATACTTCTACAATTTTATCGCTATATTTTATCACAATACTGATATATATTAAACAAAAGATCTTGCTGAAATCAATAACTTTGCTTTATAATAGTTGCTGCTAATCTTTCCCAAACATATCATTTGAATGAAAGAAGATACTAGGATTGTAAAGAAAAGACAATATCAGGAACCTTGTAATATGCTGATTCTTGAGCTGATTCAGAGTGGTCTCCAAAGCCTGACCATTCTTTGTATGACTTTGTTCTTGGACATTTTATAGGAATTCCTTCCCCAGATCAGATTCTGATTTCTCTGAGTTTGTGGAATATCCTAATGCCTGTCCTGTAAAGAATGTTCTTTCATTCCATTCAGTGTCTATTCATTGAGTGCCTACTATGCACAGAGGGCTACAGTTGACATTGGGAAAATAGAAAGTTGGATATAATATGGCCATTGCTCTCAAGTAGTTTGTGGTCCAATAAAAAGTTGAGACATCATGCACTAAAATACAGTTCAAGGTAGAAAGTGATCAATCTCTATGATGGAGCTATATAGGAGTGATTTGGAATTTCAAAGAATGGACAGGATTAAACCAAGAAGTACAATGGGCATTGATGGCTGCCTCCCAGGCATCCATTTCACTTATCACAGAAGACTGACATTTGTTGGGGAACTTGGATTCACCCCCAAAAGTGGAGCACATGTCCAGGCCAAGCCAGTCCCCATGGACCCAGGAGTTGATTGAGGTGTGGGTGTGTTGGGAGATGGGAGAGGTTATCTACCTAAGGCTAGCCAGTTAGAGAAAAATCTCAGAAATTTTCTGGAAATTATGGGACAAAGCCATTTACTTTCTGTACATTGGAAATGAAAAACGTATAACTCTAAGGTTGTTAGCAGCTATCTTGGAGATGTGGGAGAACCTTGTTGAGGAAATGATCATAGAAACAAAGAGAACAAAACTGAGTCCTAGTCCATCAATTGAGGCCTGGGTGAAATTGTGCATGGATCCCTTTACCTCCTGCACTGCTCATCTGTTCCGTTATTTTAGCCAAGGCCAGGAAAACTTTTTCTGTAAAGAGCCAGATAGTAAATACTTTTTACTTTATACATCACATTGTTTCTGTTGCAGTTACTCAGTTCTGCCTTTGTGCTGGGAAAGCAGCCATAGAAAATATATAGAAGAATGCATGTGTCTGTGTTGCAATAAAATTTTATTTATGAATATTGAAATTTGAATTTCAAATAATTTTAATGAATCATAAAATTTTGTTCTTCTTTTGATTTTTCAACCATTTAAAAATGTAAAAATCACTCTTAGTTCTTGGGCTTCACAAGAACAGGCAATGGGCCAGATTTGTCCTATGTTTTATAGTTTGATTTAACCCTTGATTTAAACCAATAACTTTCTATCTTTTTTTAAAAAATTTGGAGGGAGAGACTTGTGCTTTCCACTACTTAAACCTAAAATATCTTATTGGATGATGAATACTTCATAAAAAAAGTAACATATAAAAAGTTTTTAGGGGTCAGTAAGACATACATAAAAAGTGAGGGGGGGAAGACATAAGATGAGAAAATAATTTAAAAAAGAAGAAGATATTTGGACTAGAGGAGTATGTTTTTCAGGGATATAAATGCATGTACTAGTACACATCAACACACAATGAAAGTATGTGACCATGTGGTTTGTGAGATCTTTGAATCCTGGAAATTCAGTGTTCATTAATATATTACATACACTGAGAAGTCTTGCATTAAAGAAATAGTTTATAGAACTTCCTTTAGCCCAGAATTTCATAAGCTTATTCGTTCATGAAACCATTTTTTTTTATGGCCTGGCTGTTAGCATCACTTAGAACAATACTCTGGGAGAACCAATTTGAGTGACACTCAGGTAAGTGATATGTTTGACCAGGTCAAGTAGGGCCATTGACGGTTTTCATTTAAATGGTAGACGTCATTAATTTAGACACCAGATGAACAGAGAGTGTAGATATGCTGACAGAAAGATTATTACAAAACTCAGGACGGGAGGTAACAAGAGCTTGACGTAGAAAAGTCTGCATTTGAACTAGAAAGGAAAGACCAGGATCAGATTTGGAGAACAAAGGGGAGAGAGTAGTCAAGTTGATCAAGAATCTCAACCTGGAAGATTGAGAATGGGAAGAGAAGCATCTTTTATGTGACTCTTTTAGATTGATCTCTGTTGACTCTAAGGAATGTATCAAGCAGTTATAAGCTCCCAAGTGGTCTTCAGAAGAGAAGCCATGAGGGATGCCACAGATTTGGCCATTAGAGCCACATGAGACCACCAGAGAAGAGAGGGAAGAAAGGGAAAGCAAGCTGCTGAGATAGAAATGAGTTTTGGGGAACACATGCATCTTTAAATGGAAAGAAGGAAACTTTGGCCAAAGAGGAGTGAGGAGAGCTATGGAAATCATATCACTTCAGCCAGGAGTGACAATTCAAGGAGAAACTGGTCAGCCATGTCAAGAGTGGGAGAGAAGGAGGTAAATAACCAAAAGGTGTCCTTCAGTAATATCTTGAGAGAAATTTCCTCAGGGTGGTGAGGGTGAAAGTCCAACTGAAAGGAAGGCAATAGTGAGTGGGGGTGAGAAATTAAATGTGACAGTCAAGAGTTTAACTAATACTTTTGTAAATTTAGTAATTAAAGCAAGGAAAAAACATTACTGGACCTTTGTGGAAAAAAAGGCATTTCATTTACTGCCTTCTCCATGCCCCAAAAATGTACCATCATTTTTTATGCATTTCTTTGAATTAAAATATATGTCATATAGAAAATTTCATAATGCCAATTGATGTAAAAATGTTCTCTATTATCATTATCATGATCATCATGATCATGATCATGATCATCATCATCATCATTAAATGGTTACTAGAGCAAGGTACACTGTTCTTAGCACAAGTTAAAATGTTTAATCCTTGGAGAATATCAACAGAGACAAAAATTATCTCCAATATGGTGATGAGAATGCAATTAAAGGTAAAGCATTTGGAAAATCATAGAATAAGGACCAAAAGGGTATTTAACAAGATTAATAGGACCACAGATCTCTACATGGGTATGATCCGTTCACGCTGGCTCTCCTTTTTTTAAGTGCTCAAACAAGAAATATGAATATATATTTTTTCTCCCTCCTTTAAACTGTAATCTCAATGAAGAAACTTGTTTTGTTTTGTTCACTGCTGCAATTTCAATGCTTGAAATTGGTTCTGAGACATAGTAGACTCTCAATCAATATTTGAAAAAAGAAAGCAAAGAGAGAAAAGAAGTATGGGAGAAGGGATAGAAAGATAGAGATAGAGAGAGATAGAGAGAGACAGAGAAAGAGATATTGATAAAGATAAATAGAGTTGATGGAAATAGAGAGTGGAGGAGGGAGAGAAGAGGAAGAAAGAGGGAAGGGAGGAAGAAAGAATGGATCTTGCTTCCAGCTTACAGTTACTTAGGTACCTCCAATGATTAGCTGTAAAACTGGTTGCTTCTGTAATGTCAGAAAAAGATATTTTCCACAGATAGCCAAGACAAAAAGATATTTCGTAATGGAAATCCAGGTTTCTAAAGAGTTGGCAATTAGGGGGAAATGTTAGGAAATAATTTGGAGGGGCTTTTAATTTGATGAGAGAGATCTTAGTTAGAACAGATGTATTGGTATATGAACAGTCTGATGCTAAAAAAAAAAAAAAACCACACAGAAGACAGAGGAGCAATTAGCAAACATATAAGTGGTAAATGGCTTGAAACCTCATGATAGACATTCATAAATGGGCCCTTGGAAAATAAAGAACTCCCTGTGAAAAGGGTGAAAACAACACCTTGCACCACTCCTATTAAAAGCTTTCACCCAAGGCTGATGAGAAGGCTGTTTTGTTAAGACAGGCGACTGTAATTGCTTTATTGTATACAGCCCATTAAAAGGCTTCCGGAGCAGAGGCAGGCAGCTAATTTGGGGAAGCAAGTGGGTTAGCATTCATTTCAGAAAGTCTTCTCTCAGCTGCACATGCTCCTCAGAAATGGACAGCCCTGTTCTAACGAGACCATTCTCCTGGATATATTACCACTTTTGCATAGATGTTTTTTGGCTCCAGGCAGGGAATTATTTGCAAGTATTATCTGGTGCCTAAAAGGCATGCTCTGTGTACTAGATCTTACAAACTTCATATTTTCTTTGCTTCCCAGTTCAAATAAAAACACTTTCTCCAGTGAGTTTCATTGATTTACTATAATGTATGTCTAAAACTCAGCCAGGGCATGACAGATTTCTAAAGCACCGTATCCTCTTGATGAAGAAAAGATGCCACAAAGTAACTGTCAAGTTCTCCCAACAGATCATTTTGCTCATGTTTTTCTTTTAATTTTCTCTCCAAGTCTCCTCAGGGTTGCTGCCATTGTGGTAGAATTTAACATCAATGTGTGCCATTAGAAGAATTGGGCAGAAATACATCCTTCTGAAAATCACATTTAAAATGCTGTGCAGTTTCCCTCAGAGAAGCTAGAATTTCTACCCTTCCAAGACGAAGTTAGTTCTGCAAGCTGTCAGGGTGGGAACGTGTCCCAAACAGATCTGGTCATATTAGCGAGAACATCAGCATTCCCTTGCCCTGACTCACACTGCAGAGGGGCAGGCAGACCTCAGCTCCTGGTGAGCTTGAGCCCCGACGGGAAGGTGACCAGAGGTGAATGCTACCAGCCTCTTGGGATGATACCCAAACACAGAACCCACACCAGGCAGTTCATGGATGTAAATATCCTACACAGGCATTTTATCCAAATGACCCAGGGGAGGGGGTGTGTGTTTTTTGTTGTTGTTGTTTGTTCTGTTCTTTTGCTTCTTTTAAAGAAATTAGAGTCAGAAGAATTTCAGACATTCTGAACCAAATGCATTCTGAGAATTTTGAGCTGGGTGGGAAGCTTGCCTATGTGTTTGTTTTTGATAAACACACATAGACACCAGCCTTATAAAATGGCCACGACTCAACAATTCACGTAAAGTGAAGAGATCAAGTAGAAAATGCAGGATGTGAACCAGACAGTTTCCTTCTCACTCTATTCACTTGCCTCAAATTCCCCTCTTTGTTTTGACTCTGAAAGAAACAACTACATTTTTCAAATATGTAAGTTAGAAGTAGTTGAACATAGATCAGTGACAAACTGTGAATGTCATGGAAGAAGAAGGAAGGATGGCACTATCCTTGGAAGAAAGACAGCCAAGAAAAAAGTTGATCCCCACGTGGATGCAGCTCCCTGCTTGGTGAGCTGGACAACCTGGACTTCTGACTGCATGGATCCTGGAGGAAAAGTCTGCTGTCCACCAAATGACCTGTTGACCCCTACACATGTACACAGCCTTTACCCACCATCCTCCTCTCTTACCTCACAGGCCTACCACCCAGCCCAAAGGACTGGCAGAGCCACACTTGCATCATTTTGTCATTGTGCCAACATTTACCATAACGTATCTTGCATGGTATTTCCAAGTTTTCTTTTATCTCTCCTCCTTGGCTTGAAATAATTGGAAGGCAGGACATTGCCCTTTATGCTCATGGACTGACCAACAAGCAAGGCCACTGGCTTGTTTACAATGAGCAAATCCCTCCTTCCTATTCTCCACATTTCATATATGTTTGCCGAGATCTCCAGTATCACTCTATCCCAATATCTCACAGGATTGTCATGTGCAACTGACATGATGACTATGTTGTATGGTGTGCAACTGTGTGAGGCAGCACACACCATGGAGGTCTGTAACATAGATCAGTGATAGTAGCAGGTTGTACAGGGATCAGACTGTCCCATACAGAGCCTGGATCCAGCTAAGTCTCAGGTAGGACACAATACTCAAGACACTTAACTTCCTGTGTCACCTGTAAAAAAAACATAGCAAGCAAATAAATATAACAAAAGAACCAAAATATTTGCCCTCATGATCTTCTAGTGGATGGTGAAACCTGCTTGCACAGATGTGGGTGGACCTAGTGGGCCACTTACTAGTATATGAGAAACTTTTCTCACACTGAGACTACCCAGAGCTCTTTTCTGCTAGAATCACTTTAGGTTAAAAACATCATTGTTTTGAATGTATAATGTTATTTCATTTATAAACAGTTTACTAATAACATTGTAATATGATAGACTTTTTTAGCTCCAGATCTCATTTATTGAGGAATTATAAAATATCTCTCTCCTCTTCCAAAGTCCTTTATCCATTCTCTTCTCCCCTTGTTTGCTTTCTACCTGGGCATACTTACACACACATACACACACATACACACACACACACACACACACACAGCACACACTTCACTGATCAGGTGAACTTTTTGTTCTCCATAAAAAAAGTCAGATAAGATGAGGTGCTTACACATGGCCTCTCTAATAGAGTAGACACAACTTCAAAGAAAAAGTGTGGCTACCAATCCTATGCTTACTGAAAGACTATTGGCAGGACAATGATGACTCAGCACAAGGAGTTAGTGGAGAATAAAAATCCAACCTAGCCCGATCATCGTGGCTCAGTGGTTGAGCATGGACCTATGAACCAGGAGGTCATGGTTTGATTCCTGGTCCAGTGGAGCACATGCCCAGGTTGTGGGCTCAGTTCCCAGTAGGGGGCATGCAGGAGGCAGCCAATCAACAATTCTCTCTCATCATTGATGTTTCTATTTCTCTCTCCCTCTCCCTTCCTCTCTGAAATCAATATATATATATTAAATCCAACAGACACAAACAGGAATTAGCAGAGGAGAAGCTCAAGGTGAACTCTCTATGAAGAAAAGAAAGGATAATTATTTGGAGATCAGAGAGAGAAAGGCCACTGGGAAGCCCCCCAAGAAACAGTGCCTCATTGAGAATGACCAGGGGTGGAGGTGCCCTTTAAGGATGGTTATCATTCACCAGCTCCAAAATGAGATGGGGACAGGCCATAACACCAGGCATAGGATGTACTCAGGGCTCCACAGGACAAATGTGACAGGGAGGGCAGCTGGAAGAAGCACATCTGGCAGAGGATCCAGGGCCAGGGCTGCTCAGGGCGATTCCACATGTAATCCATCACATCAGAAGGGCCATCACCTTTGTTTTTAAAGTCCCTAGAAGCAATGACTCTATCCCTTCTGTATCTACCACATGTCTGCCTGACCTCTACTAAGTCATAGTAAATATTTACTGGCTGCAAAAATGGGTAAATGAAAGTAATACATTGGAATGATTAGTTCAGAGGTTCATTCAAGTGGAACTTTCTGGAAGGTACTAGCACTGTTATTAATGATCTAGCTCCAGCTCACATTTCTATAGAAATTCAGAAGAATTCTTCCTTAAACAGAAAGTCTGGTTACTCAATTGCCAATATTGTATGGTGTGACAAGGCTAATGTAAGTGGGCATGCATGATGTGGATTTCAGGTAGACATGAGTAAGGCTGGGGCTTCTAGAACCTTCCTCAGTGCTTTTACACTCAGTCACAGTGTCAATAGATCTAGTCCCTGTGAAGAATACTATGCAGATGCCCATATCTATACAGGGAGGACTATAACTTACACAAATAAAACTGATTTGGTGGTTATCTATCTCAACCTTACCTGAAATTCACAGATAACACGCTTTTAAAGACAAGTAGGTGGCAATCAGGCACAAACCAGAAATGGGAGGAATCCTTAACAACAACAAATCACTCTGGGCACAGTTCAAAGCCCTCACAAATAAGCAGGAGAAAAAGATTAACTAGACACAGAATCCTAAAAAGAATCCCAACAACCTGTCTTCTTCTGTCTGTGACCTAAGTAATGAAAGCTCCAGAAGTGACAACAGATAGTCTACTACATCCTCAGGCCACCTTTGCTCGTTTTTCATTTTGATCATAAAAATGTGGTATTTAATTTGAAATAATTGTGCTGCATCTCAGAAGCCATATACTAGATGGTTATACGTGGCACAGATATGCCTGTCATTTGACCTGGCATGACATGTACCCTGGTCTTCCCTAATTCCAAGTGGTAACAATTAGTGGGAGCTGATCTCCAGAGATGGCCCCTATCCTTTTTCTGATAATCACACCTTCTGTAGTCCCCTCACCATGAATCAGAGCTGGCCTATGATTCATGAATGTTTTGGAAGTGGCACTGTACCAGTTCTGTGCCCAAACCTAGGAAGGCCTGGCAGCTTGTTTTGTGTTTCTGGGAGCCTTGAGCAGCCATAGAGAAAGTTCAACAACCTGGCAAGAGACCCTGGAGTTGCACAGAAGGACCCTGGGCTGCATACATGTGTGTGTGTGTGTGTGTGTGTGTGTGTGTGTGTGTGTGTTGTGTTTGTGTCTACACTATTGTACTAATGTGTTACATACACTGTAAAATAAATACTAAAATAAAATCTACGAAGAAGAATGTCAATGGAAGCTTTTATGCTTTCTTCCCACATCTGCCATGCTGTTGTGTATTTCTGTTTTGGAGATCAGCCCCGGAATTGGGGGCAGGGGAGGGGCACGGGGGGTTGGGGAGAGGTTATGGCTGCTCCAAGATCAAGCACTGAACATGTTTCAACTGACCAAGACACTCATTAATGTCACAAGTAGCCTCTTTCTCCAACCTCATTAAAAACTAACAAAGTTTGATTTCTTAATTCCTTCTTTCTAAATCCTTTGTTGACATCAGAATATTCAGCCCATTACTTGAGACCACACATGCTTTGCCCAGTTAGGCTGGTCACATTTCCTCCCTGCACAACCAGCTCCATACCATAGTTCCTTTTGTCAGCCTCAACTTTGCAAAACCCCGAACCATGCTCCTTGGAGCCTTCGGAGGGAGCATGACTCTGCTAACACCTTGATTTCAAACTTCTGGCCTCCAGAACTCTGATAAAATTAATTTCTGTGCTTTTAAGTCACCAGGTTGGTGGTAATGTTTTTCTGGTGACCTCAGGACACTAATGCATTGCTCAAGAGCAAATGATCTGAATCTAGCTCCCCAGTAGGGCCTATTTTGGGACCCAAATGTGTGAGAATGTTGTAGCCTAATGTAAAAGCAGGTGAGAGCTGACATGTTTAGGAAATACAGTAGTCCCCATTATACACAGGAGGATATATTCCAAGTGGATGCCTGAAACCATAGAAAGTGTCGCACCCTGCAGGTACTACGTTTTTCCCTATACATACATACTTCATTCTCCCACCATGAATCAGAGCTGGACTATGATTCATTAATGTAAGAAATCAACAACCATAAGTAATAATAAAATAAGACAATTCTTGAAATATACGGTAATAAAAATTGTGTGAATGTGATCTCTCTCTCTCTTTCTCTTTCAAGATATCTGGAATTTTTTATTTAATATTTTTGGACCATGGTTTACTATAGGTAACTGAGACAATGGAAAACAAAACTATGGATAAGGGGGAGAATACTGTACATTATAGTAGTAGCATAGCAGCAATCCCTGAGAAATGACAGAGCAGAGCAGCTGGCCCTCTGCCTTTGTTAATTAAAGGTCCTGAGAGCTACTGCTTGGGGTGCCTTCCAATTCACATGGCCATTGGCACATTTGGAGACAGCAGTACCAGCCTGTAGGTGGAATGAAAGAAGGGCTTTTTGTGGGAGCCACAATCAGGCAGCCAGAAGAATGCCTCTGCAAACTCCAGAATAATGACTTTAATTGAGGTTAGTGTGTATGTTAATGTGCTATCAATCATGCCATCTCATTAACTTGTGGCTCCCATGTCAAGCTGTCACCCTCTCTTCTGGAATGCATTTTATTAGGTTTTTAGCACAGGTTACTATTGTTGTTTTTTCTATCCTGACAACTGTATCATCCATGCATCCCATCAAACAGATGCAGGTACAGCCTCAAGCTGAGCAGGCCTGTCATCACCCTTTCAGAGGAGCCCGCGTGACAGCCCCCAAAGGTCCAGCCATTGCTGGCTGTGAGTCTATGCAAACCTGCACTTGGAACAGCTCACAGTATCTCCATGACTTTCTGTTACTGTCTCATCTCCCAGCCGTTCACCTTCACCTGCTCAAGTCCTCATTTGCATCTGCAGTCCTCCTAAACTTAGTGTGTGTGTGTTTTATTTTAAAAAGCTGATTCTAAGATTCAGGTATGTCAAATCCAATTATTTATTTTCCAAGATAGAAACACACCCCCAATGCCAGCAGCATGACCCGGATCTGGAGCACCCATTTGGGGAGCGGGATTCTTTAAACACAACCCATTAGGTAGCCAATCTGTAGAAACAACAAGGGAATAATAATTATATCACTGCCTGAAGATTATAATAAAGTCACCTAGATGTTAGAGAGATGTTAAATGAAAAGGCACAGAAGCAGTGTAGGGGTTCTGTGGTTCTCAGGGTTTAGAAGGTCTGGGTGGCAGTACCGTCTCAGCCTGGGTATCACCTCTCAACCCTTCCAAGACCTGGGTTTCCCCCCCATGATATAGATACACTCATGGTAACCATATCAGACCCAAGCTGGGCTGGGAAAGTTGCTTTGGCAACTTCTAAAAAAGTTTGGAAGCACAAAATGCTCTGATATATGAATCATAATAATATGTTAAATATTTTAAAGTCACCAAAGGTAAAACTAAGTGTTACTCTTAACTTCCCATTGGCAGGAGGGCTCTGGCAAAAATCCACAGCTGGACCCATGAAAATAGGGGGTGCTTGGGGGAGGTGCTCCCCAGCTCCCCCACCATCAACATTAACCTATGCATTGTATTGAAAGTGCTTGTTTACAATGGGTCATTGTTTCACCCACAGGGGACACTGGACAATACCTGGAGACATTTCTGATTGTCATTTGCTTTGGTGGAGGCTGCTAATGTCATGCACTAGTGGAGGCCAGGGATGCTGCTAAACATCTTACAATGCACAGGATGCTCTCCAAAGCCAAGATTGATTCAGCCCGTAATAGCAATGATGCAGAGAAGAGAAACCCTGACTAAATGACCTCAGGTCTCTTCACCCTTCCGTGCCACAAGCAGTCCTGCTCATTCCTTGGGCAGCACTTGAGGCCATGATCCTCAGTTGCACCAAGAGAGACACCAGACCCACCTGGTACCAGAGAGATGACACCCTCCCTTAATCTTTGAGCTTAAAACACCCCATATTCATATAACATCAACTATAAACTACAGAGAAATTGCTTGGGAAATACAAAATACAAAGGGGAGTAAAATGGAACACTCTTTCCAGCCACCAACTTCCCCACATCCCAGAACTCTGTTCTACCAAGCGGTGTTTGCTCCACCTCTGTGGTCTTGCAGATGGTGTGGGCGATTGAAGACAGGAGCCTCTGTGACCTGGACAAGAGGCAGCACAGGAAGGATCTGGAATTCTGTCACTGACTTGGGACATTATTGACTCAACCTTTATGTACTGAGGACCAACTGTGTGTGACCCTAGGTCTTGCTGATGAAGCAACACAGCATCCCTCTCAGGGAGTCTACAGACTAATGGGGGAGAGACCATAAACAATGTATGCAGGACGAGGACAATGAAGAGGAAGCAAGCCAGTGAGGGACCAGAAGGAAGGAAGTGCAGAGAGTATCATAAACTCAAGGGTGGGGCAGGCCTCTCAGATATGGTGAGATTCATTCTGCTGGGGACCTGGACACCAATTTACAAGGTCAACCTGAAGACTGGTCCAACAACTCAGGTCACTGGCAAGATGCATGTAATTATTCAATTAAGCAAGAACCACTTCACCACATTTTTCCCTACTTTGGCATCAGGTAATGATGCCCACACATAATACTTCCCAGCATCTGCTCAGTGCTGGACCATCTGAGAACCTGTTTGTCAAGGCCTGGCTTGGTTCACCTCACTGTCAGGGCTCATTCTATGATCACCAGCAGCCACACAGCCGATCCCAGCCAATCCCAGCCAGCCCTGTGCAGAAAGCTGGCATTTAGTTCACGGCTTTTCTTGCTCCCTAAGAGCAACTTTTGGAGCCCATCCAAATCACTTAGCTAGAAAACAACACACAGCTAAAAGATAAAAATTAAAAATTGTAAAGAGCTTAAATCCATGAGGCCCTGCCTGTTGCAAGACAGCTTTATCTCTGCAGTTCATGCCCCTTGGTTGTGAGCAATTTCAAGGTTGAAGGGGTAGCAAGTGTCAGACATTCTTCCTGGTTGTTGTTGAATTTTCCCTGTGTTGTAGCAGGAGAGCACTGTTGATTCAAGGAGGGAGACAGCTTTCATGTTCATCTCCCACCTCATTAGGTCAAATCAAACCTTCCCGGAGCCAGCACCTACTCTCAGCTGGGGAATAAGCACGTGACTGTGTCATTCCCAGGCACATGCCCCTGTGTCTAAGGAACAGGGCATCTGCATTAGGTGTAGAGAGAACTATCGCCACCGGAATGTCCCCATACTTTGTCCACCTTGTGGGAATGTGAAAGAGTATTCCCTCTTCTCACCTCTGTACTGCCACCTGTCCAAGGTTTCGGCCCTGAGAGTAACAGATGTCAGTGACAGCAGGCATGGGGACATGTGGGCCAGCTCTGGTTCTGCCTCTGGCCAAGTTTGGGACCTCAGATAAGCCCCCAGACTCCTGGTTCTAATTTCCCCATGGGAAGACCCATTTCAGGTCGTGGAGCTCTGTGAAGACATAAGAACTTTCATTATAAACTCCAACTCCTCCCTTGAAGCTGATACAGAGGGACCTTCCACATGTCTGCCTGCCCTGTGGCTCTGCAGCCACCTCCTGTAATAACCATGTGCCCATATAGAGACTCACTGCACACACATCACTGACTCAGCCAGTGTCCTTATAGCATATTGCGACCTGCCACTTATTGGGCACTTCCTGTGTGCATTTAGGTTTTTATTGAGAGAAATGCCAATTATAGAAATTGCACCTGTAGAGAAAGATCTCTGAGGACACACACTGGTATTGGGATGGTTTTCCTCTGGACCTGGAGAATTTTAACTGTATAGACTATTTCAGGATTAGGGTTTTTATTATAATAAGAAAGAATTCACATATTATACATGTAAATGTGTGATACAGATATATATATATATATACATACATATATATTCACATATTATACATGTAAATGTGTGATACAGACATATACAGATATATACTAGAGGTCCGGTACACAAAATTCATGCATGGGGCAGGGGTCCCCTTAACCTAGCTTGCACCCTCTCCAGTCTGGGGATGTCTGACTGCTGGTTTAGGCCTGATCCCCGAGATCGGGCCTAAACTGGCAGTAGGACATCCCTCTCACAATCCGGGACTGCTGGCTCCTAACTGCTCACTTGTCTGCCTGCCTGATCGCCCCTAACTGCCCCCCTTCCAGCCTGGTCGCTCCTTACTGCCCCCCATGCTGGCCTGGTCACCCCACGCAGCCTGCTGTTCAGTCATTTGGTCGTCTGGTTGTTTCAGTCATGACGGCCCCTGGCTTTTTATATATTAGGATATGTATGTGTGTGTGTGTGTATATATATATATGTGTGTGTGTGTGTGTGTGTGTGTGTGTTTGTGTACCATTTCATATGTGGCACAATCATTTAAAAGAAAGAGTAGAAGAAGCATTGCCACACTTCCATTGCTGTACCATTAGAAGTAAGTTATGGGGCAGCACCTAATCCTGGGAAGCTAAATTTAGTTAAATTGGTTTTAAGATTTGTGACAATGAGGAGATGTCAGAGGCAGCCTTTTCTCACTTCTGTAAATGGCACACGGGTGAAGAAACTGTTCTTGGGCTTCCCCGTGGAACCTCTGGGGCAGATAGGGAATGGTCAACACCAGTGCTTAGCTACCTGCTGGGCATTTGGACTCCCACACAAAGGCTCAGTGAGGGATTATCAGCTCCTCTGGGGCTTGCCCCCCAGCACCATAGCAGGTTCCCTTCTGTATCTTGTGTGCAGGACCCTGAGTTCCTGACAACCTGCCTAGGTCCTGGTCCTGTCCTTTTCCCTGAACCCCATGCCTGTCCCCTCTGCCTGCCCTCCAGTCTCCAGTGGGACCTTCCTGGGGGTCTTGTCCACCTTCAGCACTGTGGGGTCCCAGCCTGGCTTTCTCACTGTGTGCCTGGGGGTCTCAGTCAAGCCAAGGGACCTCTCTGAGCCACAGCCCTACATCCCAAAGTTGAAAATGGAAGCTGTGGGTCACCAACCCCCTGCCTGCTGCAGCAGCAGCAACTAACAAGAGTTAATCAGGCTGAGGTGGGCCTGAAGCCATGGAGGACAGCAAGGAGGCACAGGTAGTTATCACCCACTTATCTAGACCTCACTTTTCCAAGGACATCTATGATCTCCTCTTTTTAATCCTGTTGGGGTTGTCTCCTGGGTGGAATCAGGAGTGTTGATCTCCACATCCTCCATCTGTACCTCATGGTCATTAGAGGCCACTGGAAAATCCCTTTCCTTCTTCTTTTTCAAGGACAAAATAAATTCAGACTAGGGCCTGAGCTAGCCTGAAATCCTACAGGAGACAATAAATATTCACAGAAGGAACCGATTAATGAGAGTGAAAGTGCCTAATACTGGCTGGGCAGTGTGTTTTATCATCAAGCTGCTGGGGGCAGGAGGGCTCCTGCATTGATCAGGATAGACCCAGGGGGAGTCTCAGAAGTCTAGACTTTATCATCCACTGGAGAATATGAAATAAGCCTTCTTGGGGGCCGACAGCAAAAGTCAATCCATTCATTTGACATTTTCTGAATCACTTTTGCGTTGAGCATTGTAGACACAAAGGGCAGAAGCAGATAAGAGGAGGGCGTAAAGATCATGAACTCATGCCAAGTAACTTTGAAGAGCCTATGTGGATTGATTGACTGATTCATTCATTTATTCATTCATCAATGAGTATTCATTGAGTGCCTATGTACCAAACATCAGTGTCCTTTGGTTCTGTTGTATTTCTGTAATGTTTCATGAGACTAATCGTCTTCTAAAATGCAGGTTAATTTTTTCAAGTAACCCACTCAAGGTTATGCAGCAGGTCACAGGGATCTGGATCCAGTTTTTTGTATACTATCAGACTCACTCCACAAGCCTGCCTTTAACTCACATATAAAAATAATTTTCATTGTATTGTATGCATGAGCATTTACCTAATATGAAACCAGAAAGACACCAAAATGTAACTTGCCACCAAGTAAGGAAAATGCTTGCATGTGAATTATGTGTTTAGTGTCAACAAAGCCCCTGGGTTGCACTTCAAGTCCACCTCACAAACGGAGACCTCTGTGCCTGGTAATTATATTCAAATGGCAAAGTCACTAGAGTCAAGAGGTCAAATGATGTCTGTGATCCCATGAGGTCAGCAGCTTCCCAGAAGAGACTCTAGATGGCCACTCAGAGGTGCCCACATGACTCATACCCAACCACTGGCTTTGCAGAGTAAGGTCTTCCTGTGGCCAAGACACCTGGACTCCCTTTCCTACACGAGCTGGTGTATGCTCCTCAAGGGCACTTCATGGGCAAAGAGTGGCCTGGAGCAGATGGGTGCTGACAGGAAGCCTGCTCTGCCCACCCCACCCCCTGAAATGCTGACCTCTCTCAATGTGCAGAGCAACTCCCCATCAAAAATATCAAGGCAGTAATCGCTGATCCTGACTGCCTCAAATTAAAGATGAGAACATTAGTGAATCCCTGCCCATAATTACCTATAAATCACTTTTATTTCTCTGATTCTCATTATAGTAACATCATGCAGGACAAATTCAAGGTGATCAATAAATATAAGCAGAGTGCTGGTTTTCCTATACCTGTTAAGAGGCCTTAACTTTAGCATTCTGACTCCCCTCATTCATCACTGCTGCCTCCCATTATTATTTTTCACCTCGCCCCACCTTTTCCATGGGGGAAGAATCCATTGCTTCTCCATGAGGGGGTTCCTTCTGAACCATTGGCTCAATCAGCTTGCGTCGGCTCCAGAAGCTGAAAATCTCTCTGGCTAGTGTCTTTCTGGCACCCCTTCTTATGACAGGTCCCATATCCAAATCCCAGTTCACTGAAGCTTTTGGACTAAACTCCACTGTGGCCAACATCAATAGTAGAGTTTCCTGTGAGTCCTCACAGGGAGGAACAAGCCTGCACTAGGCATCTATAAAGTACCAGGTGCCTGGAATGTTGGGAACTTTGCTTTCACCCCAGAGACTCAGAGAGGGAGAATAAGTGCCCTAATAAAATGAGTGTGATTTAATAACCAGCCTACATAACTAGTCGGGCTCTCTCCAATAACATTTCTTTGATCCAAATTCCTTCAGTGAAGCAAACACATGACCGTGACACCGTTTCACAAAGAAAGCTAAAAGAAGTCACGCAATGAAGCTAATGAAGGCACTGAGCACCCAGGACTTCATTATCCATACAGCCACTTTACAGTGAGCAACTGCTCAGACTCCCACAACCACCCGATGGGTGGGGCTCTTGGAGAAAGGGCCACCTTTCCCCCACATCATACCTGTTGGAGAAAATGACCCCCTTTCTTCATCAGCTGTTCCCCTTTACAGAAGCAATCTTTGGGATAGGATGGAATTATTTGACAGAAAGCCACTATTGTTTACAAACACACTGTCCATTTAATGACAGAATCAGAGAAAAATGAACAATAATTGCACTAATATTCCTCTTTTCAGAAAGTTAAAATGAGACTTAATAAACAAATGCATCTTAGAGCCAAGAGAATGTTCTAGCACAGTTTTGTATAAGAAGATGACGCCCCTGGGAGAACCGAGGGATACCTTTGTTGATATTGTGAAATGCAGGTTAGACCAACAAAAGGAGACTGCGAGTATGTGAAGTGTCCCAAGAGATGGAAAGAAATGTGAGTTCATTTTTAATCTGATTAGATAAGTTTATATGGAACAGCCAGCATCCAATCCCACCTCATCGATGTGAAATGAAGAAACTAACCCTGGAGCTCTCAAGGGGCAGAGCAACTCTCTGGGTGGCCTTGCGCACTCGGTCAGGCAGTGTTCACAGTTGCTGAGATTTGAAAGTTGAATCCAAAACAGGTGTGTCTGAGAAACCTTTGTGTGTGTGTGTGTGTGTGTGTTCACAGTTGCTGAGATTTGAAAGTTGAATCCAAAACAGGTGTGTCTGAGAAACCTTGTGGTGTGTGTGTGTGTGTGTGTGTGTGTGTGTGTGTGTGAATGTTTCCAACATGTGAGTAAAAACAAATGTAAAATATAAAAGTAAAGAATAGGATTATTTTACATTTTATTATGATGGAACAAACTCAGTCTCTCTCCCTCTCTATATACGTGTATAAATATAAAATATACATATATACTACAAATTTGTACACTACATATATGTATATACTATATATTCTGCATGTGATATGTATATATTACATGTGTGCATGGATATTATGTATACATATATGTGTGTATATTTATATATATAAAATTCATTAAAATGCTATAAAAAGACACAAACAGAAATGAGAGAGGATCCCCATCTCTTGCTTCCTTTGTCTTTTTTCCACCACCACCCCGCCCCTCCCAGAACTTTGACTGACAAATCACCAGCATTGCAGGAGCGGTCCTCAAAGATGCCGGATAAGAATGTTTTATCCTAAACATGAAGTCCAGAAGACAGTCCTAAGATTGAAACCTAGTGTTGGAAGTATCTTATAACCCTCTTCCTGTCACCATTGCTGGTTCTAATAAAGGAGGTGTGGCCACAAGCCTCAAATCAAGAGACACTTGACCCTCTTCTACAGTAGGGAAATCTCATCACAATTCTGGCCCAAATAAGATGCCATTTTGATAGTCAAATGTTTACATGGGGCAGAGAGCAAACCACAGAAAAAGACACAAGACCGTGTCTTCCTGGAGGAGGTTGATAATGAGCAGTGCTGAAGGATGATTAATGATCTCATCAGTGACCACTAGTCAAGCCTAGGAATTGTGGGCTGAGGACCTCCTGGGGACCCGGCACATGGACAGAGCTTCCTTGGCTAATTGAATGTTCACAGGAGCTCCTGATCCCTGCTGGTGTGCTCATTAGTTATTCTGGGCCTGAGGGAGGGCGGTCAGTAGTTCACTCACACAGCAGGTAGAAGCAGTGCCTTGGCATTGGACAATAGCTGCAAGCAAAATGCCACACACCTAAAACTTAGCAGAGTCACACAAGAGGTTACACGAAAATGAACAAGTCTTCTAAAGCCAGCAGTCTGTTACAGAGAAAGAAGAATCAACAGCTGAAAGGTAGAATTCTCCGAAGCCACCCACCAAGCCCCTGAGTGGGGACAGGAGACCAGGCCCCGGGTCCTCCGTGCAGGGGTTTCCTTCCCTCCCTCTTTGCCAGCCTTAGACCTCAGAACCTCAGGGCACGCAGGCATTTATGCACCAATTATGCATTTTCTTTGAACTGAATAAACACACACATGCATACCCACACTTTTATACACGTTCTTTAATACACACATATTCTATATTTTTTAACTATATAGATGCTACTCTGATTAATGAAATACAAAATTATTTCAAGGTATTACTGAATTCGTATCTTTAATAGTAATGCATTTCCTCAATTAGTGTTTATTAAAGCACAACCATGATTTCCCCCCAAACTGGTGATATTACAAAGTGGGTTTTACTGAAAACATTCAGAGGCCACTGACCTCACTACACTGCTAACTTACTGCTTTCTAACTTCCTAGTCTGAAAGAAACAAGACAAAATTAGATGAAAAGCAAGAACATTCAAAGATTTCTTTCTTTTCTCAGCCTTAAACAATGAGTGTCTTTGTGGATTTCGTTTACTAGCCCAGTAGCATGATAAATAATGAATGCCATACATTTCTTTGGAAAGGTAGCAATTGCTATGTTGACTTGGTCCCGCTAGTATTGCACCTGTGAATTACCATGTAAATGAGCACATCGATGTGTGGAAGAAAACAGTCATTCTAAGCAGGATGAATCCTTTTACAAATCACAGATTGCTTTAAATGCATCTCTAAAATAAAACAAATAAAGGAACAAAGTCATAGGTAGGCATTTTAATTATTTGTCACTTAGAATCTATTGTCTTCTACTATACACAGAAGAATTACATATCCACATAGAATACCATCTCTATCCTTAGCAATTAATATTTAGCCCAATTGTGTCACAGAATATGCTTGGACTGAGAAGTCTTAGATTGGTGAATATATATTCTAGCAGAGACCATCCCTGGACAGGTTTATAATTGGGAATACAGTCATGTACCACATAGCAAGATCCCAGTCAACAACTGACTCCCATATATGATGGCAATGGTCTCATTAGGTTGTAGTAGAGGTGAAAATTCCTATTACCTAGTGACATAGTAGCTGTCAAAATGTCTTAGCACAGCACAGTATTCACGTGCTTGTGGTGATGCTGGTGTAAGCAAACTTGCTGTGCTGACAGACCTATAAAAGTATAACACCTACAACTATGTATAGGACATGATACTTGATAATGATAATAAATAACTACGCACTGGTTTATGTGTTTACAGTACTGTACTTTTTATCATTTTCTTAGAGTGTACTCTTTCTACTTATAAAGTAAAAGTTTGCTGTAAAACAGCATGCTTTGTTACACAGAAGTGAGCTCATACATCTATTTTTTACCATGTCTCTTGATGGCATCATTTTTTCTTGTGCTTTATTTAATGTCATGTTGTTTTATAAATTTAGTGCAGCCTAAGTGCACAGTGCTTATAAAGTCTACAGTCATTTACAGTAATGTCCTAGACCTTCGCATCACTCACCACTCACTGACTCATCCAGAGCAACTTCCATTCCTGCAAGCTTCATTCATGGGAAGTGCCCTATACAGGTGTACCATTTTTATCTTTTATACCTATTTTTATTGTACCTTTTCTATATTTTGATACACAGATAGTTATCATTTGGGTTACAATTGCCTACAGTATTCAGTACAGTGACAGGCTTATAGTCTAGGAGCAATAGGCTGTACCATATAGCCTTGGTGTGTAGTTGGCTAGACCATCTAGGTTTGTGCAAGTGCTCTCTATGATGCTTGCACAATGATGAAATCACCTAACTGCATTTCTTAGAACATATCCTTTTCATTAAGCGACATGTGACTGCATAAAACTTAAATTAGCCAAGAACTGCAGCCTGATAACCTGCTGTTTCTTAAATAAAAAGTATAATGCTCTTGAGGTTGAGGCCAAGCAGACAAAAATTCAGAAATTTGTTCATATTGCCAAACAAACAGTGCTGAGCCATTAAATGATTGATTAATTATGCAAAATCACAAGAATTTCTGTACTTGTGCTAATTTTACTTATTAAAGTGCAGGGTTTGTATTTACTTTAAGGTATCAGATTCATCATGGAAACAGACTCTGAGACAGGAGTATGTATGCAGTGGTTTGGAGGGGGGGTCACACCTCGGGCGTGGTGGTGAGGGACAGGGAACTATGTAGAAGAAGGTGAACTGAGAGTGTCACTGTGGCAGTTCAGTATTTAGCTTATACTTGCTGAGAATTTAATATGTCAGGCAGCAAACATGGCAGTATTCAGCCATTTTTTATTGATCACAAGGATTCTACATGATAGGCATATTCCTAGCACTGGTGAAACAAAAGACTACAAACTGGAGAGCTTAAAACAACAGAACTTTATTTCCTAGCAGTTCTAGAGGCTGCAATAGCACATGATTATAGATTGGGTGGCTTATAAACAATAAACGTTTCTCACAGTTCTAGATACTGGAATCTGAGATCAGGGTCCCAGCATGGTCGAGTGCTAGTGAGAGTTCTTGTCTGGATTGGAGATGGCCAACTTCTCATTGTGCCCTCTCATGGTTGAGAGAGTGGTAGCTAGTTCCCTTCTTATAAGGGCACTAACCCCATTAATTAATGAGGGCTTCACCTCATGACCTAAACACTTCGAAAGGCCCCATCTCCTGACACCACCACATGGAATTACAGGCTCAATGTATGAATATTAGGGAGACACAGACATTCAGTCTATTGCATCATATTCTAAGCAAGTCCTGGACATACATTACCTCATTTAGTTTTCAGCAACTCTGAAGAATAAGAACTATCCCTACTTTATATGTGGTAAAATAACTGTGCCCAAGAGCATTCAACCAGTCAGTAGCAAAGCCAAGACCAAGAGTGGTCCAGGGCTCTTTCCTCCTTATTGCACTGAATCCTTCGAGCCTTCTGTGAGCTCCAGACAGAGTCTCACTGTCATTTTCTGGGGCTTGATACTGAGCACCTAATCCTGCCTAGTGTCTCTGTTCATCTAAAAGAGAACCAAGTGAGAATGTGAGGTTGATTCCATGCAGATCAGCTGCCTGACCACAAAACATATGTATATACATGCACACACACATACATGCAAACATATATACTCATGCATACATGCATGCATACAAACACATATACATATGTATACATCCACACAGGCATACATACATAGATAAATTTGTTTCAGATGTAATCCTGTGTGAGTAGCTAATATTGTAGAATACCCTTTTGCCATGAAAGTCTTACAATGTTGTTCCTGGCGGGTTCGGATCTATACAAACCCTTTTGCTAGCCAACATTGGGGTCCTGGGATTGATATCCTCACTCACAGCAAGTGCAGTTTCAGGAGAATGAGGTCAACCCAAGGGACAGCAAGGAAGAAGGGAGAATGGATGTTTCAAGCCTGGCTAGCTGTGGCTGCCTTGGGGTCTGTGGAATGAGAGAATCACAAAGCTCCCTTCACAGACTGAAAATGAGGTTGAAGAACAATTATCTGTCTGAGAGCTAATGGTTTCAGTGCATTATTCTCCTAGTGGCCTGGGAAATATAAGAGAATGAAGAGATAAGCATAGTCGACAGGGAGAAATCTAACAGACTGTGAAAGCCCTGCGAGTCTCTCATTCCTTCTATTTTAAATATGAAGATAGTCTATTGCCAGACTGCAGACAAATGGAACACAGGTCAGAATGCTGACAGTCTGGAAAGTCAGGCATGGGTTGGCTTCAACAAAGGTGTCTGCATGGATTGATGTATTCAAATTACACCCCATTGGTACACTTTCTCTGCCTGGTATATGTCCTGGGAATCGATGGGCACTATACTTCAATCATCAGGATGCCTTTAAGCATAAGTAATTAATCAGGGCATTAAGTGACTGGAATGAAATCTACTTTTCATTTCGTGTGTTCTTAAAAAAATAGTGACTCAAGGGTATTTAACAATTGTAGAGTTTTAAGGTCAATATATTTCATAAAATGTGAAGAAAACTAATTTACTTTATTTGATGTTCTTATTTTTTATAATAATTTTTAAAAATGTGTTGAAATTATATGATAAAACTGAAAAGTTAACCTTCTTTTTAATTTCATAAAATATTCAGATTACAATTGTGTCCTCACTGGTCTGACTTATTCTTCAAAGTATTCACCATGATTACAGAGTTGAAAAATTAATATTAGAAATCTCATGCAGCAGGGTTCCCCTTTTTTAAAAACTTTGCCCTAGGAATTCAGCAAGATGTTGAGAGAAAAGGTAATTTACTCACCTTTCATGCAGCCTCTGAGTTTCATTCAGGTGTGACCATCATCGACTCTGAATTTTGCAGACATACACACACACACAGAAAGAGAGAGAGAGAGAGAGAGAGAGAGAGAGAGAGAGAGAGACCACTGATCATTTTCTAAGCATCTGGCCTGGATGGCATGTTTCCATCTTCTACCTCTCCCTCCCACCTGCTGAATCTGATTGTTCATTTTTTTGTGAGATAATTTCCCATAAAATTTACTATATAGACATAATGTCTCTTGAGGAGTAAAACAAAATGAAATCTTAACAAAGAACAATAATAGAAAATAAAGCAGGGGAAGATAGAAGAGTTCAAGTGCTGATAAGTTCCTCCCATTGTTTGAAAAAGACAATAAAAGTAATCAATTACTATTTCATCTTTTCTTATGGCTAAGTAGTATTCCATAGTATATATGTAATACATCTTTTTTCAATCATCTATCAAAAGCCACTTTAGTTGTTTTCATGTCCTGGACACTGTGAATAATGCTGCAATGAACATAGGCATGCATATATATCTTTGCGAATAAATGCCATTTGCAGCAACATGGATGGACCTTGAGAATGTCATGCTAAGCAAAATAAGTCAGAAAAATTAAGAACCATATGATTTCATACATATGTGGAATATAAAATTGAAAGCAGCAAATGAACAAACAAGAAAAACAAATAAAGCCCTAACCAGTCTGGCTCAGAGTGTCGGCCTGCGAACTGAAGGGTTCCAGGTTTGATTCTGGTCAAGGGCATGTACCTTGGTTGCAGGCAGATCCCCAGTAGGGGGTATGCAGGAGGCAGCTGATCAATGTTTCTCTCTTATTGATGTTTCTAATTCTCTGT
>NW_005353967.1:2908998-2961576 GCF_000412655.1 Myotis brandtii | reverse complement strand
TTAAAATCTTTAAAAAGAAAAACAAACAAAACCTCATAGACACAGGCAACAGTATAGTGGTTACCAGAGGGAAGAGTGGTAGGGGAATAGTAAGGGCAAAGGGGGTAAAATATAAGGTGATGAAAGATGATCTGACTTTGGGTGTTGGGCACACAATGCAATATATGGATCATGTATCATAGAAATGTACACTTGATAAATTATATAATCTTATTAACTAATGTCAACCCAATGAATTTAATAAGAAAATAAAATGAAAAAGTAATCAATTGATTTAGAAGCAGTAAGTTAAGTAGTCATAGTATAATTTCTAGAAAAAGTCTTAAAAGAACAGAAACAAAGAACATGACTTTTAAATAAGTGAAAGGAAAAATTGTGACTTTAAAATATTTAATTATCTGAAAAATCAGGTAGGGAGATAATAAGCAAACAGAAAGTCACAGATTTCCCTGAACACATTTCAGCGATTAGTTCTGATTTGGTCACATCTCAGCTAGTCACCTAGCAACACCCATTTCCATCCTGTGAGACCTGTGAGTCAGTACTTTTTGCCCAGTGGACAAAATCAGGTACATAGGCCTGGATTCTCACATGCTTGAGGTCCTCTTGTTTATTCCCACAGGAGGGATCCATGTGCACCCACCTTCATTTCCAGAAGTCAGTGCATATCTGGGTCAGTTGGGAGCTTCAGACACTGCTATCAGGAAAGGGAACTCAGCCATCGCTGAGGCCTCTGAGTACAAGAAAGCAGGCTCCAAGAGCTCTCAGACATTTTTTCTGGAGCAGTTCATATTTCCTGGGTCCTTCATCAGAGAAACCCAACACCCCTACCCCAGACCAACTCCATAGTGTTCACTAAAAACAGGTCCTTCAGCTTTTTTCAGACTCACCTGGTGCCCACAGTGGTGGGAGGGACTTCTCATGGTCCCTCTCAGGAGGTACCCTGAAGGCTGCTTTAGTCCACTCATTTTCCAGCAATCAGAGTCACCCAGGGATGCTGCTGTAGAATCTCCAGGGAGAAAACCAATAGCCTCTCATTGATGTTTAAGAGTTTCTCAGAACAGTCCTACAGCCTGGTGGTCCTGGCCTTGTATGTGACTTGAGAGACCATTGCCAGTTGTGACTGGCTGAGCAATAATGGATGCACCAGATCTGATCCCACTGAATGCAGAGCACCCCATGTCCTGTCCTTAGTGGGCGTGTCAAACAGGCATCTGGGTCTTTCTTATTCCAGCTTCCTATCATATAAAATACATAACTAACTGCATCATCTGCTCCTACCAACCCTCTCAACCACTCTCTCTCTCTACACACACACACACACACACACACACACACACACACACACAAGCAAGGGAGGCACTCAGTGATGAAGACTATGGAAGTTGAGACGGAGGAATAGAGACAAAAAAAAAGCATTTCATGTATGTGGACCAGCCCCCTAAGTCCTGCCCCTTAAATAATCCCAAGTCTTATAGCCCCTTGAACCAAGTCCGTAAAGACAAAAATCAGAGGTGAAGGTGCACAGAGTTGTGTGTGATTTAAGTTCACAAACATTTTATGAGAATTTAGAACAAACACAAAGTTTTGTCATTATAGAAACAGGGCACTTTGGAGCCCCATGTAAAGTGACAGCATAGAGTCTAGAGAGTCTATAAGTACCCAACAACCTTTCCCTTTGGAAAGTTTTCTAAGAATACCATTACATAAAAGGGTACGGTCTTTTTTTTTTAGTTTTATTCATTTCAAACGGGCCGGATCCGGCCCGCGGGCCATAGTTTGCCCACGGCTGGTCTATAAGTACCCAACAACCTTTCCCTTTGGAAGGTTTTCTAAGAATACCAAAAGACTGAGCTAAAGCCTCATTCCCTCTCCTCCAGGATCTCAATGTGAATTTGGGGTCAGTGCCCCCAGGACAAGGATGGAGCACACTTCTGGGGCTGCTCAGTGTCCCCTGATTTCTCATCATTCAGTACTATCCTGCAGTGGGCTGCACCTTCAGATCCCCCTGGGACACCTCCCAATAAAAACAGTTACTGGGCTGGGTTGTTCAGAGCTTTCTGTAGTGCCATTTTATCCTCACCTGCATAATACTCCACCTCATGGTGGTCCCCATGGCTTGTCATCATTCACTTGACTTTGTATTGTCAGTTTCCTAGGGACCCATGGGTCTGATACTGAATCCAGCCAGGTTAGTTCTGACCTCTGCTTACCTCCTTTAAGTCACCTAACTTCTAGATTATAGTATTTTTCAATACTTTGGGAGAATGTTTTCTATCCTGACATTCCAAACCAGCTTTCCATAGCCCTACCCCAGATACCTCACATCTTTGTCACTATTGTGTCAACCCAGCTCAAGACAACAGGCAACCCAGACTTCATAAATGTCACCCCTACGTGACCAGTCATGTTCATCAAAAGAGAGCCATTAGGCAATTATTCTAGCAAAGAACTTGCATCATTTCTTTTTGGCAAAGAAAAACATAAGTGACGGGAGTCAGTAAGTATTAAATCCATACTAGGTGCACACCAAGCCCAGACTTTGTAAAGAAATAAAAAAGGTATTTAAGACATTGTGTCGGCATAGAACCTTAAAATCAAGTTGGAAGAAGTACAATTTACATTAGTATTCCAAGTATATATGCAGTGCAAATGGCATTCATTAGGTGAGCATATAAGCAAGTCAGCATTTGCAGGTAGAGACACAGCTATAAGTCCTACTGTATGATTAAACACTAAATTGTGGAAATTGGACAATGGTCTAGAAATGTTACAGGCACTGCTAGCAGACCAGGGTCCAACTAGGTGCCTTCTTTTCAGAAGGCATAACTGAGAAAAGAGCATGAAGTGTGGTCTTGAGCAAATGAGCAGGTCAACCCTCAAAGGGATCTCTCTACAGTCTCACCCTCCTTTAGGCAAAGAGCAATAGCTTTCACCTAAATCCTGCCTTCTCAATAGAATCGAGAAAGCAATATTGCTGCCTAGAGGGAAAAACTGATTGTTGGAGGAAAAAAATCATACATATTGCAAGAGTTTCTAGCCCTTCAAAACTCAATGCTACTTGACAAAAATATTTTTCTCAATATTTAATTTATCTCATTAAAATAGAATTTCCTTCTTAGTGGAATAATATTGAAAACAAGTTTCGAAACACTAACTTAAGCCTTTTGATTGAGGTTGACCAAAGCTTTCATCAAAATTAAAAATGTATGTGCATCAAAGGAAACTGCTGAAGAAGTAAAAAGACTGATTTACAAGAAAATATATGTAAATCACATATCTGACATGGGTCTTGTGTCCAAAATATATAAAGAACATTCAACAATCCATAATAAAATACACAAATAGTCCGATTAAAATATGGGCAAATGATTTGAATAGGTATTTCTCCAAAAGAGATATCTAAGTGGCCAACAAGTACACAAAAAGATGTTCAACATCATTAATAGTTAAGGAGCTGCAAATCAAAACCATAATGAGATACCACTTCACACCCCCTTAGGATGGGTATAATCTGAGAAGGAGAAAACCAGTGTGAACAGGATGTGGAGAAATGGAAACCCTCATAATTGCTGCTGGGAGTGGAATAGGGCCACCCACTGTGGAAGGCATTTGACAGTTTCTTTAAAGTTAAATGTAAAGTTGCCATATGACCAAGAAATTCCATTCCTAAATGTGTACCTAAGAAAATTGAAAATACGTGTTCACACAAAAATCTGTCTACATAAGTTCAATGTAACAGCATTCATAGCAAACAACCCAAATGCCCATCAATCGATGAACAGACACGATGTCATAGACCCATGCAATGGGATATTATTCAGCATAAAAAGAAATGAAGCATCACAAAGCTCAAAAACATTATGCCAAATAAAAGGTGCACTACACAAAGGTTATACATTGTATGATTGTACTTACATGAAATGCCCAGAACAGGTAAATCTATAGAGACAGGAAGTAGGTTAGTGGTTGCCAGGGACTGGGGGAGGGAGTGGAGATTGCCTGCTAGGAGGGCTGGGGTTTCTTTCTGGAGTGGTGACACGCTCGGAATTAAGTAACAGATACGGTTGTGAATATACTAACAAACACTAAAATAATGCTTTCAACTGGTGAATTTTACAATATGTGAACTATATCTTAATTTTTTAAATTGATCCAAGTGTTTTTCCTGGACAAACCTGTAGGTACTCCCAAGGTCTCTAAGATGCAGAGGAGGAAGTGGGCCTTGACCTTAGCATCTTGGCTCTTGGACCAATGAGAGATGTCAGCCTGGTTATGGCACCCCTGTCCCCCCCCACCCCCGGCATCTCTCCCCCGACACCACATCATCCTAGACCTACAACTTCTCCCTGAAAACAAAGAAAATAATCTCAAGCAAAAAAAAGTATTTGACCTGTTTCTATCATCTTATAGCAAAGGGCTCAGTGATTAATCTATTGATTGTTCCCATCTCCTCCATTAAGCAAGCATGACCATGCCTGGTAACGGCAGAGAAGATTAATTACTGGGCAGGCCTGGAGAAATTAGGGACAAATACCTATAAAATGCCTCTAAGAAGAGATGGACTCAGATTTATCTGAGGGTTAGAGGAGAAAAACAAGTGCTGGCTGTATTTGCTCCCTGCCTGTCCTCAGCAAAGGTTCCATAGGTGAAGTTTCATCTTCCATTATATTGCTCCAAAATAAGAAATATTAAAATAAAAACAAATAAAAAGTGCCATCAGAAAGTGATAGCCACCAAGAGCCCAGGAGGAATTCTCTTTCAGGCAGAGACTTGGCAGTGTTACATGAGATGAATGGAAGATTAGAGAGATTATTCCTAATACAATCAGTACCCATCACCTCTAGCATCAGAGAACCACACTTGCTACTTCAAATATGATTCTCAACATGAGTCTATGGTTCTTTTTTTTTTTTTCACTGTAATTAAGGCATTTGTTTTGTTTTACTGGGGCTGTGAACATTATTACAGATTACTTAGAAATGTGTGCCTGGAGGTTTGGCAGGTAGAAACAGGGAGCGTGAGTTGAACTGGGCCTTGTCCTAGAAGCAAGAAGGACGTAGACATACAGGTGACAATGTCATAATTCGTCATAATTGCTGGCGGGCCTCATCGGTAATGGGAAATGGAGAGAGCTGTGCTGTGATTCCAGGCACCCACACAGCCCTGTGTCAGCTGTCAGAGTGCTATGACAACCATCTCCGAGGCCTTGCACCTGAGAGCAATGAAGCCCTTGACCTCCATGGGGTGCCCTATCCCTCTGCCCTGCACCACCACTTTCCCCAGGAGGCCTCCTGGAGGGCAGTTCCCACCCTTGTTAGTGTGTTTCCTAAGGTCTCCTCTGGGCATGGCACTGTGCAGGTCCACTCTGAGACCTAGCTCCAGGCCTCACAACTTTTGTAGCTGAGATAGTCACCCCCACGGTGCAGTTCTCCCCACTCCCCAACCCCCCGCCGCCACTCCACAGGCCATCCTTCCTGCTGCCCCATCAGTGTACTCTCTTTTGTTGCAGTCTCACTGCAGAGAAAGGACAGCTGGTCACCACCTTCAGCATAACAGCTCCTTTTATTTTGAAAAATGGTTATTACATCACTTGACTAAATCATCTGATTCGATCTTTTCCTCAAATTCACATTTTTTAAGGCCGGAAACCATAGTCACTGCTCTCTGGGGACCCTCCCTACATTGTCCCTTGCACTCAATGTGTGGACTCTCCTGTGGGACACTTCTATTTATGGGCCTCTCATTATGGGAATGAGTATAATGGTTTAGCTTAAGCTTTTCAGTCTGTATTTTAATACCGATTCATCACTAATTCCCCTTGTCTCTTTTCTTCAAAGGGGCTACTGCCTCCTCCGCTTCCTGGCAGACCCCCCCTTCACCACTAATGAGCTGGCTCTTTGTGTTAATTAATCTCTGCCCACCTCCTACCACTCATCTGACTTGGCCTGAGAGATGCTGGCAGGGTCCCTACAGACGCACAGACATTGTTGCCACATCCAGGGCAGTCTGCTGGCCACCTCACTGAAATCGGAGGCAGAACAATAGTTAGAAGGAAAACAAACTCTGTTTCAAATCACCACCCCACCCCCCAAAATTTCCTAAAACAGAAGGAAGGTGAAAAATCAGCAAGAATGATCCATTCATATTTCAAAAGTAGTTTATATGTAATAATACATCTATAAACATTATAAGGGGTGAAAACATGAAAAACGTTCTTGATTCTTTTCAGTCATCTGAATTATTTCTCCTAATATTATCAAGATAGTGCAGGCCATCTATTCTAAAATTCTTTACCACCCCCGACCCCCAGCAGAACCATCTGCCATCTGAGACGCTGCCTAGTTCACTCCATCTACTAGGCACTGAAGACCCCTCCCTGCTGGGACCACTGCCCCTTCCCCTGCATCTTCCTCAGGATGCTTTCGTCACACACTCCTTACAGAAATGCACAAGGAGCCTCTTTGCACTCCATCTATATTCAGATCCTGCCTTATAGACAATGCTTTCCCTGGCTCTGTGACCTTTTTTTGACATTTATCTACATCCATGCAATGACAGAAAACGGTTGTCTTCCAATACCCTGCACTCTCAGCCTTCAGAAGAACCTTCTCCACCTTTGTTTTCCTAACACCCAGTCAGAGCCATGACCTGGTGCATCCTAGCAGCATCTATTTTTTCAATGACTTTCATGCTGCAACTTTTTGCTTCATAAAGTCTTCTGTTCAGGGCTTTCCTATTCATATGGATGTAGTCATCAGAATGATACATCTGTCATTCACAGGAACACAGCCAGGTGGCCAGGTCTGCCTGTGAGCAGTGATTTATTCGGATTGATTTTTGTTCCTTCTCTTGCTTTATTGAAACCAAAGTCATCAAATGGCAATAAACTGGCCAGAGGCGAGGTGTTTTCTTTGGACGAAAGGCTAAAAGAGTGTGTCACTGGCCCAATACAAGGAAGGTAATGGATGGCCACACTCCAGCCAACTAGCTGGATTGGCATTCAGCCTGGCTTGTCTCAGATGCTGGAAATGCATTATAATTAGATTTTCCCATCCTTGTGGCAAAATACGGGTCAATCACCCTGCATGCCCACTCTTAGTGCACCACCCTTACCACAGGCTTAACCCATATGCCCAGAAATTATGTAAGGATCAAATGCCCACTGGCATTAAAGAATGACTCCAGATACTTCTCAGTGGTAGGGTTTCATCTGAAAATAGTGCTGATTTACATTAATTTACATCTAAAATGCAAATCACAGGGCTCCCCAATGGAGAACAGAAGGAGAGCTGAAGGGAGCCAGCTTCCTCCTTTATCTCAGAAGTGGAGGCCCCTCTGGCCTTTAGAGTGGAAAATCTCCAAAGAGGTTCGCATAGGCAGCCCCATGCACACAATGTAAAGCACTGGGTAACGTGTGCACAGGCCCCTTTGTGCCCCAGCGGTAATTCTGAACCTCTGTGCCTTCCATCTGTACTTGATTTACATGCAGACGCAGTGGCTGCCTCCTCCGCTGCCTGTTAACAACCCAGGAGAAAGACCCAGTGCTGGGAAGGATTGATTTGTGTTGTGTGTGTTTTTTAAAGAAAATCATAGGTATGGGGGAAAATATTACAGTTGGCCTGGGGCTTCTGCTCACTCCTGGGAAAGGATCAGGCTAGGTCTGTTGAATGTCTGGGTCAACATTCAATAGCAGCATAGAAATAGGCTACTGTGTCTGGAATAAGAGCTGACATTAAAGATAAAAGTGTGTGTGTGTGTGTGTGTGTGTGTGTGTGTGCATGTGAATGAGTGTGTGTGCATGTAAGTGAGTGTGTGTGCATGTAGTGGTGTGTATGTGTATGCAAAATCAGTTGTGGTCAATGTCTTCTGTATATTAGACATACCAAGTGAATATTATTATATACTAGAGGCCTAGTGCATAAAATTCATGCACTGGGGGAGGGGGTCCCTCAGCCCGGCCTGCACCCTCTCACAGTCCAGGACCCCTCGGGGGATGCCCACCAGGACCCCAGGGGGATCAGGCCTAAGCCGGCAGTTAGACATCCCTCTCACAGTCCGGGGCTCTCGCAGTCTAGGACACCTCACTCCTTACCACCCGCCTGCAGCAGAGGTGGGAGAGGCTCCCACCACTGCTGCTGCACTCTCCAGCCAGCCATGAGCATGGCTTCTGGCTGAGCGGCGCTGCCCCTGTGGGAGTGCACTGACCACCAGGGGGCAGCTCCTGCATTGAGCATCTGCCCCTTGGTGGTCATTGTGCATCATAGTGACTGGTTGTTCTGGTCATTCCACCATAAAGGTTGCTTAGGCTTTTATTATATAGATTAAATATTTGTGCCAAATGAAAAGAAAAACTAATTATAAAAATCTGGTTTTTTTCCTTATTAAAGAAAATAATCCATTTATATGAATGGGTAAAAGATTGGGTGGCCCTCCAGCTTCCAGGCATGGAATATAGGATCACCAGAGAATTCAGGTGAGCCTCACTGGGCAGTACAGACAGGAGAAAGTAAGTGTGCTATGGTACCTTTAGTATTCCAGAAGATGAAGAGGAAAGGGAAGGCACCTTGTTAATTAGGCACTAGTTCTTCTTCAATATGGATTTAATATTTAGGCTGAAAATCAATACCTGACCCTGAAAGACTGTCTGTGGGCTTGTTCTTACAGGCTGACAAGCTACAATCAGACAAATGCAAAGGTTCAGTTCACCCAACCATCCTGGTGAATTCACAGGGACATCTGTGCGCATGAGGAAGGAAACCTGCCACCCCATCTCCTCTCTGGACACAGGAGGTAGAAGCAACAACCCATCTTTGGGCTCAGATCCCAGCAACGGGCATTGTCTTTTGGATCTACTCAGAGCTGCAGGAGCAGATGGCTGTCTTTCTCAAGTTGTCCCCTCTTTAGATTATGTCTACCCAGGTCTTCAGAGTTGTGACACCAAGAGTTTCTCCTGCTTTGCCCATGTTTCCACAGTTTTCTAGCTGGAGTTACTGTCATTAAAATGTAAACTTATGGCAAAAAATATCTTTGTTCTGTGACCTTAGTAGTCTTAAGTATTTTTCTTCCCACATGTTCTGGATGCCAAACTCCCCCAGTTCACGTCTGCATTGCAACCCTCAGCATCTCAGAGAATCAGCTTTTCCAGGGGGTTCCTTTCTCTGGCCAGTAAGTTTCCATGGTGTCTGCTCCACCTGCTGGAGCTCAGGTCCTCTTGCCCTGAGCCTAGAGGACTTATCAGCAGCCACATCCCAGTGGGGCAGACCTTTGGGCTCTATGACCACATCATCTCATAGGGAGTCCTCCTGAGTGTAAGAAACAATGATGTGAAGCCAGAGGAGCTGTGGGGGGGTCTAGCTAGAATTATTCAAGACCACTTTGACTGAGGGACAAGAGGTTAGATAAGTCATAGGGGGCATTTTATGGTTACTACTTTGAAGTGTGAAGCTTGACTTTTCTCTTTTCTTTTAAAATGTGTCTTTATTATTTTGAAATTTCAAAATGAGTGTGCCTGGTTATACCAAGTGGAATAAGAAATGAAAAGCTGGTTTTCTCCCTTGCCCACCTGCCCTCGCCTGTATTCCGGTGTACCAACCCCATAGTCTTTGTAAAACCAGATATATGGAGAAGGGTGTTTCTTCTTCCTAAATTATAATTGTACTAGAGGCCCAGTGCACGAATTCGTGCATGGGTGGGGTCTGGCCGGCCCGGCCCCAATTGGGGTAGATCAGGGCTGGGCCTGTCAGGAGGAGGAGATGGCGGGAGGTTGGCCAGCTGGTGCCCCCTGATTGGGGTTGGGGGGCCGATTGGGGATGGGGCCGGCCATGGGGTGCCGACCAGGGGCCAGTGGCCTGGGTGAGGGGTCATGGGTGGTTGGCCAGCCAGCCCTACCCCTGATCGGAGCGGGGCTGCAGGAGGTTGGCCAACCAGCCCCGCCCCCTATTGGGGTTGGGGGTCCAATTGGAGGTGGGATCGGTCATTCCAGTCATTCTGGATGCTGGCTTTTTATATATATAGACTAGAGGTGCAATGCACAAAATTCATGCAAGGG
Source organism: Myotis brandtii (assembly GCF_000412655.1). NCBI lineage: Eukaryota > Metazoa > Chordata > Mammalia > Chiroptera > Vespertilionidae > Myotis > Myotis brandtii. The sequence continues at coordinate 2,951,525 of NW_005353967.1, read as the reverse complement.
GCTCGGTCCTCACAGCTGCGGTGGCTTGCTTAGGCCCTCACAGCCCCAGCTTCGTCTAGAAGGATGTCCGGAAGGTCATTCGGTTGTTCAGTCTAATTAGCATATTACACTTTTATTATTATAGATTATTCACATTAGTCAATACTTTGTTTTGTTCCTTTATTAGGGGTATTTCTTTTGGTCAGTGGATAGATAAGGGGTAGATATACATCTAACATGATCACTATTTTAAAAATATTTTGATGGGCACACAGGTTTAAGTTACATAAGTGGATTATATTGTTATTCTACAGTGCAGTCTTTTCCTTTTTTCTTGTCCCTTTCTCTCCTTTTCTTCCCTATTCTCCCCCCTCCACAAGGAGCATGGCAGCCCTCTCCCACCTGAGAAACCAGGTTGTAACATACTATATTCATCCTTACTTAGTCACACAAACACACACAAACCAGGAATTATTTGTTTTACAGAAGTAAAATGTGCTCTACGAGGTCTGATGCTCATCCTTGCTGATGCATTCTTTTCAATAACTTCATACTAACCCCTGCAGTGGGTGCAACCCATTATTCAACCATCAGTGGCTCCCTACTGATGGGCAAGTAAGTGGTTATCAATTTTGTCACCTCAAAATAATATCTTTGTCTATATGTACCTACAAAATTTCTATGATCCAGTCTGTGAAATGGGTTCCCAAGAGGGAGATTGTTGGGGAGACAGATACTGTCTTGTCAACTCTAATAGCCATGGCCATAGGAGGCACCCCCCCTAGCAGTGGGTCCCAAGCTCTCTGTTAGTTTTTGCCATTGAGATGTGTGTAAAGTGGGAGTTCCTTTTTAAGCTAATTTGTATTATCCTGGTGTTGGTGAATTTGATCTTCTTTTATGTTTATGAACTATTTAAATTTGCTCTTCTCAGGATTTGGGATTTCAATATTTGCCCATTTGTCTTTGAGTTGTTTGTCCTTGTTAGATGATTTGTAAAGCTCTTTATACTTTTTAAATAGAGTGCATTGGTTAAACTGGGTGTAGGAGCCCCACTGAGAGGGCTGCATCTCAGCTCCGCCTCTCAGGAGCTGTGCTGCCTTGAATAATGACCTCCTTCTCTGTGCTTCAACTTCCTTATCTTTAGGTTGGGGACAGCTTTCCTATCTCAGAAGGATATCAAGACATGGTAGATAGATTAAACATATTTATGACTTTGGTGTCAGTTAATTAAAACCATCTTTCTACTTATTGGCTTATGATACCTCAGGATTTACAAATTACTAAATTTCAAATGTTATGTTATAAAAATGTGGATATTTCAAATTTTTTAAAAGCTTTCATTTTTTTTTACTAGGTTAGGAAAGTGCCCATTTCCTTTCAGCTTGTGACACACCTGTCCCAGCAGAGTCACAGATTTCTTAACCCCAAGGCATGGTTTCCTTCTCTAAAGGCTTGAGTCCCCTCTAGTTCCTGTCTACTTGTGGTCCTGCCCTAGAATTAGTTTTCATATTTTGGTCAGAGCTGATCACAGTTTCCTGTGGTTGGGTTAGTGGATCCATGCTATCCTTTTTGAGCCAGGGTCCTGGGAGAGGATGAAGCTGGAGGACCCTAAGGCAGCCATCACCTGCCATGTGATAACTTCTCTCCTGTGAAGCAGGTGGGCTTTCAGGAATAAAGTCTGAATAATCCAAAGTAATTTAAATGGTTGTTTTGATTTATGTAATAATACTAATACCTTCTTCTTGGTTTACAATTTTGCTTTTAATACAATAAGTGGTTATTGTTATTTTTTCAAGTATTATAATGGAAATGTGCATTTATACAGTGCTTTCCAATTATTATTATTATTATTATTAGCTATTCTTTTTAGTATTTGTATGAGATAAGTAGTAGGAGAACCCTTGTCTGGTCACAAACCAGATCACTAAACATTAATATCAACAATTGGCCTCTTGGCAATGACTTTGTCATACCTTTTCTTGGGCATCCTTCTCACTGCTGCTCATATTTGATTTGCATTGACTTCTGACTAATTATTCTACTTTGTAATTAACTGCTTTGGTAAATAAAAGCAATACAAATTAATGGAGTTTCTTTGTATTTAATTACTGAGTTACTGTTTTCATTGATATTGCAAATCATTTTGGCAAATACACATTGGTATGTTTTATTGCCAATGACTCAAGAAATTAATGATTGAATTGATTAACTTTAATTAATAATGGTAATTGATATTGGCTGCACTGGTCTACAGATGAATGGAAAGCACATCTTTCCATCTCATTGGGTTTCATCGTAATCTCCTTCATACTCAAAGTGAGGGGAAAAGGCTCCAAAACAAAAGCCACCACCAATCAATCATTTTACCAGGGCTGGGTAGACAATTATTCTCAAACTAGACACATGTATGCAATCCACACCTATTTGGTATGTAATTCTTCATGACTTCAAAAAGGACAGTGAAAACACCTTATAAAATGGCATTTACTGTCAAAGTCAGGGTCAAGGATACCTTCTTTAATACCCTCATGGCAGAGGCTTACAAAAGGCTCATTGATCCAACACTGGAATAATTCTAGAGCTTTCTGACCAAGTTGTTGGACAAGTGTTGAAACTCCAACACCATTTTGGGTCATTCCCTTCTGGGGCATTCCAGATCCATAAATCTTCAACAGTTCTGCCTTGAGGACAAGTAAATTCCAATCCACTTAGCCTTACACTTGAGACCTTCCAACACTTCAGCATCATCCACCTTTCCAATTCAATGTAACTATTTTACTAGGTACATGTCTTACCTGGGCTTCTAGAACCACCAGTTAACTGGTCTCTCTATTTCTCACCTCTTCAGAGGCTAAGGTTAAGTTCTGCTCACATCACTTAGAGTCAATGAGATATATGCAGTTTTGAGAAAGAACGAGAGCTGAGCCTTCCTTTTATGCATCTCCGTGATCTGGTCTCAGTCTGCCTCTCCCTGACTCTCTCTCTCTCTCTCTCTCTCTCTCTCTCTCTCTCTCTCTTCCAACCCCCATCTCCACTTTCCCAACAAACAGCACTATTCCTCACTTTCATTTGAACTTCTCCTATAGGCTTTCAAGGCTCCCACATCTCCAGGTGATAGCACGCTCCCAGGGCATGCTGTACAAATTGGTGTACAAATTGTTTTCATGGTCCCAGGCCCATCTCAGAAGTTATCCCTCATTATGCCATTCCTAGAAAATTCTTCTCTGGACTTGAGGTCTCCTGGAGCTTCTCTTGGAGACCCTATCTGGCTCATGCATGCACCATAATTGACCAAGCTGCAGTGAGCAGCCCAGACCTCACCTCACCCTGTGCTGTAGGCAGCTGGCAGATCCCAGCTGGGTCCCACTTTGGAATTTGCTTTTTGTTGAACAGAACTTCTTCCTCCAAGGTTAAGCCCCATTCCCAGAGTAGCCCATGGACAATGGTTGGTCAATGAGATGGTATAAAATCCCAGACCTTCTTTCTCAGTGTGTGGCCACTCCAAATGACCTTTTCAGCCCTAGAGTGCCCCCAGGATCTGCTAGGGTCTTTATTATGACTGCATAACAGCTTAGCTCCCCATGCTACCCAATCCTGTTACCTGCCCTCCCCCTCAGGTGTTGATCCCAAAAGCACTTCCCAATGACTTTCTGAACACAAATCTCCTTCTCAGAGTTGCTAGAAAACTTGGCTAGGACATGAAACTCAGGGATGCCCCTTGAAGTTAGGGAGCATCTCATGGTAAATTTGCATACTATGAAGCAATTTTGCCTTAAATATTATAAGATTCTATTGATGTCTGTCTAATTGAGCTGATTTACTATTTAATGACCAAAGACGAATTACTTATGAAGAAATTGCAGACTGTGCTCTCTCTTCACACAGATAAACCAAGAAGAGTAAGAAAAATGGTAGAACCTGGCCGGTGTGGCTCAGTTGTTGAGCGTCGACCTATGAACCAGGAGGTCACAGTTCAATTCCCAGTGAGGGCATATGCCTGGGTTATGGGCTCAGTCCCCAAAGGGGCCATGTAGGAGGCAGCTAAGTAATTCTCTCTCATCACTGATGTCTCTCTCTCTCTCTCTCTCTCTCTCTCTCTCTCTCTCATAAATCAATAAAATAACATTTAAATTAAAAAAGAAAAATGGTAGAAAAACCAAGCTCCTCTAAACTATGTTTTCACTTCCCTAGCCAGGACTCAAAGTATTTATAACCAATACTGATGTCACCATTAAGCAAGGTAGCTTATTCAAAACATGCATGTGAGCCCGAAACCCTCATTAAGAGATGGAGCTCATGCATTGTTGCTGTATGTTTATCTCCTTTTCCAAACATGAGTTTGAAATACAGTAGACAGTCTATAGAAGTTCATTCTTATTTCATCTGGATAGACAGGGCTATACTGTATCATAGCATTACCCAGAGATAACTATACTCCACATAACAGTGCCCAAAACTCTGGCTCCAGACATCTGTTGTGAAATATTATGTGTACAAGTTTCAAAGGTAATTGTGGGATTCACCCACACTGATGTGTATCCAGGGGTCAATAGAATATGTTATAGAGTCGGCATCATGCAACAAAACATTCAGGGACTCACAGTTCACAGAAGACAAGGAAGTATTTGGACAAAAATACCTAGCATCCCACAACCTGAGCTACTCCAGGTACTGCAGTCTTCCTCTTTTCCACAAAATGTGAATGTGTCCACACTCGGCTGGTGCCCCTTTCTGTAGCAGCACTCGGTGAGTTCCATTGTAACCATTGACCAGCTGCCAGGTTGAGCACTTTCCAAGGGCAGGAATGGTGCTGAGTGATTTACATGCATCTATCTTGGCTCATTTAACTCTCACAAAAGCCCTGTAAGATTGGTATAATTATTGCTATTTTACAGATGAGAAAATTGGGGCTTAGAGATATCAAGTAATTGACTCAAGTCCCCACTGCCAATAGGTGGGGCAGAGAGGTGCCTGTTTAACACCTGGGTGCTCAGCTGCATTGCCTCTTTGCTTATTAAATTAGCTCCATCCCCAGATCCCACACCCAGGAAGACAGTGTATTCCTCATGGTGGAAAAAGTATCATATTGGTCATTTTTATATCTCCTCCATGTCAAGCACCTAATTCACTGAAAGGAGGGAGGAAACAAAGGGTATAAGGAAAGAGTGAAGGAAAGGAAGACAATGAGGTGTTCATACCTGTGTCCTACTATAGTTTTAAGAGAAAACCTCACTGTGAGCAGGTATCGTCAGTCATGGCCATGATAGTACTGTACAAACAGCACAAAAATCTGAACTCATATAAAAATAAGCATCTATTTCACTTACACACCTGTGAGTCAGGGGACCCCAGGGCAAGTCTCTGCTCCACGTGTCCCTCCTCCTTCCCCTAAAATCAGGGCTGACCCAACATGTTCTTCTCATGGCAATGAAGTGCCAGGAAGCAAGTTCCACCACACAGGCTTTGCCCAAGTCTTTGGCCACAATGTGTCTGCCCATGTTCCACTGGCCAGGAGAGGAAGCAAAGAGTCTGTGGGGCAGGGCAGGGCAGGACAGGGCAGGGCACAAGTGGTTCTAAATGATACCTAATCTACCAGGAGACTGTGTCCGAGCATGATGGCAACTGTTGCTACCCTCTGTCTCATACATGCATCATCCATCCTGCAGATTACTCCCACTAGCCTCCCTGCTCATTCCCACCCCCAGCATCTTTGGTCACAGTGGACTCAATAAGCCACTTTAAATAGAGCAGCATGAGAAACACGCACCAGTGGCAAATGCAAAATAAATATTTCCATCTGAAGCATCAAATCTCTTTTTTATTATTCATTGCTTTGGATTATCCATGCTTCTGCTCCCCTTTACATGATTAGTCAAGATCTGTTCTACTTTTGAATTATACATTTGTCATATCTAAGGCCAGTGCTCACACAGACATTCTGGCTATAGTTATCCCTGCCTGATAAAAACTAATAAAAATTGATGGATCTTACTTAACAGTGTCATTTTTCCAGCTTCAATGTCCCCCTATTTTGGCAAATCAAAAATGTTAATAATAGCTAGGTGATCAATACAGAGTAAAGAATTACTAGATACATATTAAATAGGCAACGATACTTATATAGAGCTGTTAACATAGTCACATTTATAATTGTTTCAGTATAATAAGTGTACATAACAGAAATGTTTATGATATACAGTTAAATCTTGTTTCTCAAATGTCTCCCATCTCGAACAATTCAGTTCTTGACCAAGTTGTTCACAGAGAAAAATGTCTCGGTTGTTGACCAAAACTTCAGTTTTTGACCTGACAACCCTTTCATGCTGATATCTCAGCTTGACATAAAGTATCTCTCAGGCACCAAACAAAGGAAAGAATGCTTTTGTTGCTGGCAAAATCGATGATTAGCACAATTTTAAAACATAAAGAGTGCTTCAGTTGCTAAGGGTGTGAAAGTGCTCACAAAACAATAACAGGCAACTGAATAAGTAGAAAAACTGTTGATCAGATCAAGGAAAAGCAGTTGGCTGATGATATAGAATTTTGGAGGCAGCTGTATATGACTAGTAGAGGTGGTTTGATAAATTTTAAAAAGAAGTGTTTATTTATAGATTAAACAGTACATTGAGATATGCCATACATAAGAAATGTTAAAACATGGAATCATTTGAGGGTCATTACAAATAATGTAAATTCAATTTTCATTATTCCTAATGGGGAAAATGATTTGGTTTTCGAACAAATCGCCTCTTGAACAGCCTTCCAGCACAAATTAAGTTTGATAACCGAGGCTCCACTGTACTTAGTGAATAAGAAAGAATAAAATGTAACCAGGCTAACTTAGAATCAGAGCCATAGAAAGTAGGGTATGGCTTCCTGTGACTTTTTCATTGAAATAGTGTTGTGTTACCTGGTAACATCAGCCAATGCCACCAAGAGAAAAGGAGCCCATTTCTCATAGCAACAGGAGCCCGTGACTGAGAGCCTGGCAGAGAAGACAGGAGTCTCTGACCTAACAGGTATCAGCTAGTGAGTCAGTGCAGTAGGGAAATGCAATGTGCTGTGTGTGCACACTCTGTGGCTCTGACTTTGGGGCTCACATGGGAGGCCCCGTGATGGGACTACAGAGTCCACCAGCTGCAGAGAGAGCCAGGGGCTCAGGGAGCAGGCAGCTCTGTGTGGTCTGGGTTGCCCAGCAGCCACACCCACTCCTTCCCATCTGCAGCCCCAGATCCCAGGAGAGAAGGAAGGACTACTCCCTCCTATGCCTTTGGGTTTGTGAAGGTCTGGGAAGCATAGAGGGCTAGATGGATTCTCTAAAGTGGACAAAGTAAAGAGGAGGTTTAGTGCAACATCATGGTTGCCATTAGTGACATCCAACCTCCTTTTACTGTCCTCTACTGGAAGTGGCCTAGGTGTGTGTTTGGTGTTTTGTTTATTTATAGTGCTCCATTACACAACATGACACACCGTGGAGTGTCCCTTCCACTCTCTAGCACCCTCCCCACTCCACCTCCCTCAAGCTCAAAGGATCCCTTTTTCAGTTTCATTGTTTTTTCTATTTTATAATGATGACTTCTGCTTTTCTGGAGCGCCATTAACCATGGGGTGTCTAAGTCTTTGGGCAGAAAGACCCAAAGATCCAAGTAGTGAGTGTGACCGAGCATTTGACTGAAATGCCAGCGGCAAAGGGAAAGGAGGCCACTCCACACCTCCCAGGAGGGTGAGGCAGAGGCTCTCAGAGCCTCTAATGCTGTGGGCACAGGATTGCAAACCCGCAGACACAGAGAGAGACATAATGCTAATGAATTACACTAAAGGTGGACTAAACCATGAATCATTCAACTGCCTGGGAGGTAAGAGGAGAGGGCCAACAAAGAAAGGGGCTGAAAGCAATGGCTCTGTTGCCTGTACCTTCCCATTTTCTTCCACATGAAAGGCTAGCTTCCTGAGGGGCCCACGTTCAAAGATTTGAGCCTAAGCAATAAACAAGATGGATATAGGATTCCTGGGAGAAAAGTATAAAAGTAAAAGCCTATTATTTCACAAATATAAGGTGATATACATGTATGTGATTTTAAGATAAAAAGAAACTTGGATGGGGGTAGAGAGTGGACACATTAGAATGCACATAACCCTGAAATGTTTTATGACGTGAATGCTGGGTGATGAAACCTGACAAGTGTCCATTTCATGAAGGGTCAGGGGATCCAAGAGCGATTCCGGGACCCTACCCAGGACGAAGATACAGCCTCCACATGGAAGGGCTCTGCATCATGCCTTAATCTGTCACTGCTACCCCTACATTCTTCTAAACAGTGTTGACAGGCACAATTTCTCGCTCAGCAACAAAATAGATAAATCTAAATTTCAGAACCAGACAGATACATAGAGGAGAGAAGATGTGATGTGGATAAATATGTGGCAAAATAGCCAGAAGGAAATAATCTGCCTTGATATAGAAAGAGGTGCTGCCTTTTGGAAGGAAAAACAAACAAACAAAAAGAGCCATGGCAAGTGCCCAGGCAGGTGGGGAGTAATGAATTGTGAGAGAGCACAGCCCAGCTCCACTGCCAAAGATGATGAATTTGCTCCCCAGGCAGAGGAGGGGAGGCACTTAGAATTAATGTGCAATAATAGCACCTTGCTGGGTTTTGGTAAATCCATTTTGAAATGGTTTGCTCTCGTTTGAATCCCCTGTTATCAAAGGGAGTGTCAGACATGAGTGGGCAGGTCCGTGTCATGGAGGTCATGTGACCCCAGGATCCAGCTAGAACAAAAGGCCCAGAGAAAACTGTGATCCAGGGAGAGAACACGCAGAAGGACAAAAACAAAATTGCTCTTTCAGAGGAAAAATGCTGTAACGCGGCTCCAGTTTCATCAGGACCCAAGTTTCAGCTGAGTCCACACAGTGGAGTCTGGCCAAGGATGGGTGGTCTCCTGTGCCTTAAAGAGTGTGGAGAAATGGGGCTAGTGCATCCCAGGGCCCCAGAAAAGCAGCCTTAACAAACACCTGCCTACATGCCAACTTGGTATTTTCTCTAAAAAAAAAAAGAAGAAGACATCTAGGCCAGTTTTTCTCAAATCTGTGTGACTTTGGATCACCTGGGGATTAAAAAATTAATAATAATCCTATATAATAAAAGGCTAACATGCAAATCGACCAAACAGTGGAATGACCGGTGGCTATGACGCGCACTGACTACCAGGGGGCAGATGCTCACAGGAGCTGACAGGAGCTGCCCCCTGGTGGTCATTGTGCTCCCACAGTGGGAGCATCCCTCAGCCAGAGCCAGGCTCACAAGCACAGCGGTGGTGGCAGGAGCCTCTCCCACTTCCACGGCAGCACTAAGGATGTTTGACTGCCAGCTTAGGCCCACTCCCCACAGGGAGCAGATCTAAGCCATCAGTCAGACATCTCCTGAGGGCTTCTGAAATGCGAGAGGGTGCAGGCCAGGCTGAGGGACCCCTGGAGTGCACGAATGTCGCACACCAGGCCTCTAGTAATAATAATAATACACTAATGTTTGAGTCCCCAAACCAGACATTGGGATTTCATTGGTGTGGGGAAGGCTCAGCTTTAGAATTTACAAAAGATTCCCAGGAGATTCTAAGATGCAGGAATCACTACTCTGGACAAACACCTCCCTCTTTCTCTCCCCCGCCCCCTTCTTCTTTCTTCCTTCTTCTCTTCTTTTTTTAATTCCCCAGTGCAGGTAATAGGGAATGCACCTGCAGTGGTGGCAGTGGGAATGTCACGGGTAACAGCAAATGGAATAGGATCAGAATGCCTCCCTCATACCAGACATTCCTCCCAGACCTTCACACAGGAGTCCCATTGGGACCTATTTCTGATAGATTTTGCAGGGTTATCATTAACAATCCTCAACTGACAGATGAGAAGACTGAGACAAAGGGCAGGTCTGCCACTTGCCAATGACCACAGCCAGGGAGTAGAGGGCAGGGTTCAAATCCACCCAAGATGCTGCCCCACAGATTCTGCTCCCTGAGCAGGACAGGCTGGAGTGAGGTGCCCCTGCTTTCTGGAAGGCAGCTCCTCTCCTTGGGTGCATCCATCTGTGGCCACCATTGTTCCTTGAAGTGTGGCCCACATCCTGTCCTGGCTCCACTCCCAAAATGCTCCCCCTTCTCCTCTCCATCCTGTGGGAGGAGCACTCATCTTCCTTCCTCTGTGTCTCAGTGTTCCTCCCCTTCTCTCCACCCTGAGGGAGGAGCACTCATCCTCCTTCCTCTGTGTCTCAGTGTCCCTCCCCTTCTCCTCTCCAGTGTCCCTCCCCTTTTCCTCTCCACCCTGAGGGAGGCGTGGGCAGCCCTGCTCTCAGGTGCTCACAGCAGACATGGCTCTGTGCAGCTCTGCAGATACCAGGTGGTTTCCAGAGGGCCCCTCTATTACAGGCTCCTCCTGCACAGTGCTGAGACCCCTGAGGTCTCAGCTCCCTCACCTGCTGGCCAGTGACTCCTGTTCCCACTTCTGAAACCACATCTGCTCCATGTCAGGGTGTGGTTGTCACCCTCTAGCCTGTGCTCAGAAATATCTGTGGATAGTGAGGTGATGTTTGACCCACATCCTAGAACTGGTTCCACATGCGACAGCGGTCAGGGTCTAACAAAGAGCATCCTCTGCACATTGGGCCTGCCCTTCCTCATCTGGGGCTGAGCACCTTCCCTGACAGGCCTCGTTGCTTGTCAGTCTCCTTTTGTTTGGCCAGAGGAGAGGAGCTTTCCATCTTTAATGAATTAATACTTGGGGCAGGATTATGCCATTTTGCACAGCCCATTGGAAAATTGAGATCTGGCATTTCCATGTGGTAGGCTGCACTCTCTGCTATTAGCAATTTGCTGTCCATGAGGCTCCATCTATCACAAAACTGAACCTTGAGGTGGATCCAAGCTGTGGAGCCACCATGCTCCCCTCAGTAGTGGGGACAGACAGCAGGGCTCAGAAAGTCTGCAGGAGCTGGTGGACGGAGCCCTGATTCAGGAGATGCAAGGGTGACTAGCGCACTTGGGAAAGTGTGGATGCTGTCCTCGGAAAGAAAACCTGTCCTGCACCCAGGAATGGAGGCAGAGCTGGAGAAGACCCTAGAACAAGGTGCGTGTGCTGGCATTCCATCGGGTTCTGCCACACGAGGGCTGCTTCCCCAGCTTCCCAAGGCTGGTGGGTGAGCGGGTGGTGTGGGTGGCTGACTGCTGCAGACCTGTTGCCCAGAAGCTTTCCTGTCATGAGCTGTAAAGTCTAACCAAATGCCAAACCCTGCTCTCCTCAAGCTGCCTTCTTCATGTAATAAATGCCTGGCACCCCTACCCAGGCAGACCCACCATTCAGCCAAGGGCCTCTGAGAGGCAGCGTGGCCTAGCAAGAGGCTAAAGGCTGACCTCTCTGTCCCAGGAACTCCTGAGTTCCCGCCTCAAAAATCAGAGGCTGCCTCTAACTCTGGGATGGCAGGTAAGCAGGCTCCTTCTCTCTGCCTCTTCTGTAGGCTACAAAGAAAATGACCCTGGCACATCCCATGGACCCACCTCCTGGAAGGGAGTCACCAGGTACCCACCAACCTTCTGTAGCCAGGCAGCAAAAGTGCCACTTGTCCCTGGCCTTCTCACAGAGAACTTCCTGCATTGCCACCTCTCATCTTCATGTCAGAGGTGGGATTGTGACACCCTTTCCCCCTCTCCTTTCCCTGCTCCCTCCCCTAGAGCAGCTCCCACTCTGCAACCTGGGAACCACTCCCCTTCCTGCTCTTGACCACCTCTCCCTCCCATGATCCTCCAACAAACCCCAGGGCTCTGGCCCAACACAGATCAGCACAGGGAACCTTGGAGGTTTCCAGAACTGCAAGGCTGGGAGAGTGAGGCTGCAAAGGTTCATGCTCTAGGTATTGTAACTAGATAGGGGTTAACTAAGCTTAGGTGCTTGTCCTGACTCTATGTTCCAAACTGCTGACTTCCAAATGGCCCCTGGAGTCCGTGCCCCATTCATCTGGGCCCCTAGCTGAGCTGTGCTGCCAAGTGACTGCAGGTGTCCATCCTGTGGAAACACTTAGGGATGCAGGCCATAGGACCAAGCATTCTTGCCAGAATTATTAATTTTTTATTCCACACAGAGAGCAAGGGTAGCTTGCATCCTTTAGTTAGTCAACACATTCAGAGCACCTGGATCAACCCAAGAGCACTAGAAAGTAGAGTCCTCTATGAAGTGTGTTGAAACTTGAAGATGGATCCAGGCTGTGTGTTCACACCGGGTGTTTCTATGCTCCCCGGAGGTGACGCCCTGCTTTCCAGCCAGCTGCTGAGGACTGGCATTTTCATCTTGACTTTATAAACAGAAAAACTGACCCTGATAGTGTGCAGCACAGTATAGAGACCCAAGTCATCTCCTGAGACTGGTGGTCTAGGGGGATGGACAAATGACCAAGGCATACGCTGTCATGGCAACCAACAGAGGGCAACCACCTTTTGAAAGAAAAATTACTGTTGTCAAAAAAAATACACAAAACCTTAAGGTAAGTGGATTCTATTTTTCAAAAATGACCATAGCAATATTTTCAGTCCTACATGCTCTTTCAAAACCTCCTGCTTTATCCAGAACTGATGTCTATTCTTTATTCTCCTTGCAGCTGGGTATGTTTTTACAAATGCCTCAGAAAACAGAAGGTGGCAGAAATGGCCCTGTGTGACTTCTGGGGACAGTTCATGACAGGGGATGTGAATGCCACTCTTCTCTCCCTCTCTGTCTCCTCACTCTTTCTCTCCTGTAGGATAGGTGCCTTTGGAGCCCTAGCTGCCACATAGGGAATCAGCTAAGCCACACTAGAAACACCATATGGAGGACCACCAATGCCTTAGGTGTCCCCAGCCCACGCTCCACACCTATTAGCAAGAAAGCTTTTGAAATAACTCTGTCACAAGGCCATCTGATTATATTTTCATGAGAGACCCCAAGCCAGAAATTCCCAGCTGAAATAATCCTGAATCCCTGACCACAGAAACCAGGGGAGATAATAAATAGTCATTGTTGTTTTAAGCCACTAAGTCAGTGGTTCTCAACCTGTGGGTCGCGACCCCTTTGGCGGTCGAATGACCCTTTCACAAGGGTCGCCTAAAACCATCCTGCATATCAGATATTTACATTACGATTCATAACAGTAGCAACATTACAGTTATGAAGTAGCAACAAAAATAATTTTATGGTTGGGTCACAACATGAGGAACTGTATTTAAAGGGCCAGAAGGTTGAGAACCACTGCACTAAGTTTTGAGTCACTTTGCCACTTGAAAATAGATAAGGAACAGAAGGCAGATGTAAGCACACTTGCTGATTCATTACTTGTATGTTTAGAGAAAGACTGGAGATGTCTAGCTTCCCAGAATCACCTTTCCCCATTAGCCACCCAACTGTTGGGAAAAGGCCATCCTCCCAAAAGTTCATCACTCTACAATGAAAGTTTTAAAAATATATTGCCCTAACCGGTTTGGCTCAATGGATAGAGTGTCGGCCTGCGGACTCAAGGGTCCCAGGTTCGATTCCGGTCAAGGGCATGTACCTTGGTTTCGGGCACATACCCAGTGGGGAGTGTGCAGGAGGCAGCGGATCGATGTTTCTCTCTCATCGATGTTTCTAACTCTCTATCCCTCTCCCTTCCTCTCTGTAAAAAAACCAATAAAATATATTTAAAAAATAAAAATATAAAGATGTGGACAGGGAGTCCAGAGCAGCCAAACACTTGAGGCTCTGCAGCACGTGGGCTGAGACCCTGACCTGGGCGACTACTGTCCTCACCACAAGGAGAACTCTTCAACCAACCACGTCCACCTGGGAGCTGTGTGCAGGTGAGCTCTCCAGTACAGAGCTGTGGGGACAGAGGGCAGCTGGGGAGGCAACCATGAGAGATTTGAGGATAAAGAGAACTAATCAGGAATAGCGTGAGTTTTATTCACATATTTTTGCACCTAGTATGCTTATGGTATGAAGCTGAACACCTACAGATCTGAACTTGCTTTTCTTTCATGAAATCTCACACACACTCTGCAAATAAGTAGCAAGAATGGCTGCTTCTCTTTTTCAGCTAAAAATTACAGTTTAAGGAGTGACTTGCTGCAACACAGTTCCTTCACCTGCTCATGGGAACCATGATGGACCGAGTACATGATGGCCTGTTACCTGCCATCCTGTTAGTGCAGACATATTAAAATAGTGGATCAGTTAGTATTGTAATTCACCCTTCAACTTGGTAATGAAAAGGTTACACTGTGTAAAATGCTTTGGGGTTCCTGAGAGACACTGAAATAAGTTGCAATGATGTGCGGGCCCAATAGAAACTGCTGACACAAGGTGATGACTGTCATAAAGCTCAGACACACAGAGTGAGGAGTGCTTATTAAACTGCTTAGGGAGAAATTTAGATGGTTAAGAGCTCAGTGCCTTCTTCATCACACCACTACAAAGAGAAGCTATGTTATCTTTTGAATAAAACAAACCCAATCATTTTAGGTATTTCGGAACTCTCAAAAATAAAAAGAGAAAAAGTGATCAATCACTCACCTTTGTCTCTCCTCTTCCTACTGAGACACTAGCAAAATTATAATGAAATTATTATGAGGGTCAGGGGAGAGAGAGAGAGAGAGAGAGAGAGAGAGAGAGAGGACAAAAGAGAGGGGCAGCAGAATAAACTCATAAAGGCAAAGAGGATAGGAAGAAACTCATCATCAATGATAAATTTTACAAATTACAGAAAGCTTAAAAAGTGATAACTCAGAATAAAGCTCATGGCCTGAAATACACAAAAAAGAGGGTAGCACAAAAGTTACGAGTAATAACTGCACCAATGACAATAATTACAATGACCTTAATAATACCAGCTAACATGCATTGAGTGATGATCATGTGCTAAACCTTTGACACACATTAAGCCCAGCGATAAACCTTTGACACACATTCTCACATCCAGTGCTCACATCTACCTTGGGAGATCAGTGCAGTTACTATCTCCATTTATCAGTCGAGGAGATCAAGGCACAGAGAGGCTACATCACTCCAAGGTCATGGGACTAGTAAGCATGGAAGCCAGAATGGCTTTGAATCTCATGCCATGCCCTGCATAAGATGATAAATTGTCACGCACAGAACCTAAAAGGAGCTCTAGACCCAGTCATGATGAACATTGTGGGTAGGTGTGGAAAGAGAACTAAAAACAAAGCTGGAATGTGAAGGAATTCAAGGCCAACCATAAAATATCTGACTGAGCTGGCCCTTCACCCCAAGATTGTGATGACCACGCTGTTCCAACATTCCATTGTTCCATGTAAAATAGTTAAAATAGATGCCTGAGAAGACGGAAGGATGGATGGATGGATGGACAGATAAATTAAACCTTTTCCCAAAATTCAGTCATCTACTCATTTACCCTAAAGTAAGTCAACAGGCCTCCCCCACATACACAGAGATCTCCAGAAGGTTTCATATTCAAGGGCCAGATTTCTACACACAACAGCAGAGGAAACTTATACCAGCTATCTGGATAAATTCACCATCCTGCCAATGTTAAAAAAAAAAAAACTAGACTGCCAGTATCATGAGGCATATGAAGAAAATTCTGGATAAATTCACCATCCTGCCAATGTTAAAAAAAACTAGACTGCCAGGATCATGAGGCATATGAAGAAAACCATCAGAATGAAAGAAAAGGGACAGACTAGAGAAACTGGTCATGTAACTGACCCTTGGTGAGAGGTGTGGGGGATGTGATATTTCAGAGAAGATCCTCCTCCAAGTGAAATGCCTCTGATTAGATTCCGCAGAGGGATTTGAAGACATCTCATCCATCAAATATACTGTCCAGGCTTGCTCCCTCCCTTCTTTCAGGTCTAAGTTCCAATGTCACCACGTTAGCAAGGCCTGTCCTGCTGTACTCTGGAATAGCAACCCCTCTTAACCCTCCTTAGTCAGCTCTTCCACTCCCCAAATACCTTATCTGCACTTTTTTCCCCCACATAGCTCATCACTCTGGGACATGCCAAGTATTGACTTATTTGTTCATTTATGATGAGTCTCCCCACATATGATGTCAGCTCCATGACAGCAAGGGATTTGTGGGGGCTGGCAAGACTGGATTCTG
Organism: Myotis brandtii; assembly: GCF_000412655.1. Lineage (NCBI taxonomy): Eukaryota > Metazoa > Chordata > Mammalia > Chiroptera > Vespertilionidae > Myotis > Myotis brandtii. The sequence continues at coordinate 2,935,413 of NW_005353967.1, read as the reverse complement.
TAGGGCAAGCTGGTAGACTGGACACCTATGGAAGAGTTGATGCTGCAGCTCCAATCAGAAGGCTATCTGGAGGCAGAATTCCCTCTTCTTCGGGGACCTCAGTCTTCGCTCTTACAGCCTTCAGCTGATTAGATAAGGCCACATTGTGGAGGGTAATCTACTGCATTCAAAGCCTGATGATTTAAATGTTAACCTCATCTAAAAAAATATCTTTACAGCAGGATCTAGGTTGGCTGTGACCAAATATTTGGATATCCTTAACTAGCCAAGTTGATGCATAAAAGTAACCATTAGCAGCATTCTGGAACCCCAAGAAAGAGGCCCAGGAGTTCAGCAGTATAAAATGTAGGGAAGAAGTGGAGATGAGGAGGTTGATGGTGACTCTAAAAAGAGAAGTTTATGGGAGCCTGGAAGTTCCATCACAAACACAGACAAAATCTATTGACTGTCCCTTCGAAATGCATGTCACCCTGTCCCTTCCTTTCCATGCTTCCTGCCACCACTGTAACCCTTGCCTCTCCTTCACTGGATGCCCTCAGGCTCTCCTGAGCTCCAGACTCTCCCAGTCCCTGTCCCTCCCTTCCTCTGCCAGTCCCTTCTATTGCTAGAAAGAAATCCCCATTTTTCTCCACAGCCTTGGCCCTCACTCCCCATACAGTCACCATTGACACTTTCTTCTGAAATGCCTCCCTCTCTCTCTTCCTCTACCCAGGTCCCTGGATGTCGACAGCCCACACAGGCTGTGCCACAACATTGAGCATTTTCTCACATGTTGCAGCATTTTATCACTGATTGTCACATGCGGGTTAGGTTGCTACCCCTGTGCTAATGAAGATGAGGTCTTACATAGTGTGGTACATGTGGTTGTTAGCCAATTAAGACTTGGCTAACAGCCACGTGTGGCTGAAAATATTAAAAGTGGTAGAAAATATTAAATATTTCACTTGCATCTTGGTCATGGCATCTTGTAGAACCCATGTTTATGTTTAAGTTTAATCATGTCGCTATATTAGATCAATGTATATCTTCTATTTTAATTATAGGTTTCTAATTTCTGCAATTTTTACAGCCACATTTAGGTGTTATTTGATTGTTACTAAATAACTATATTTCTTTGAATCAGGGGTGGGGAATGTCTGGCCCACAGGCCTTAAATCCTTTGGTCTGGCACTGCCAAGACAATAGGGGTGAGTTTAATTAAATGTTTGACCAAACATAGCAGGCTAATTTTTAAGTTGATAATTTTGTGGCCCACAAATAATGTCATAAATATCCAAATGGCCCTTGGTAGGAAAAAGAGTCCCCACCGCTGCTTTAAATGATACAATTTTTAAATGTTTTTAGATGCTAAGCTCAGAAAACATACAGCATCTAAGAGTGGGGATGAAAGGGAGAAATCAGGCAACACAGTTTGGAGCATGCTGGCTCGGTCGGGCCATTAGCTTGCAAGTAGACAAGTTTTGTGAGAGGAAGATCACAGAGTGAATCTGAAGATGCCAAATGTCAGCCCCATAATTTTCCCCATTAGTGCAGCTGTACGGGCTCTCAGTGGTCCCCGATTGTATGTCTTACATCAAGGCTGTTGACAGCAGTTGCTTCCTCCAAGCAACTATAATGAACAGCTCTGGGAGAGAGTAAAAAAAGTCCCAGTAATTCTCACCTTCGCCTCCAGTGCTTTTAATCAGTGCCAAGAAGCTTCCTGCAAAAATTGGCACTAATTCCACATTCCTTAGAAACAAGACTGGTTTTACTGCAGTTCTGCACCAAGGAGGCCATAAACCAGAGTCTTACTTCCTTCTGTGAAGAGAGAACACCTGTCTTCATCATCAAACAAAGCCAGGATCCAACAGGAGAAGGAGGATCCAACAGGAGGAGGAGTAAATAGGGTGAGGGCTGTAACCAAGCTGTGAAAAGCCTGGGGTCAGAAAGCAACCACAGAGCAGCATCTTAGGGCCTGCACTCCCCAACCCTTCCCAGGCCCCTCCCAAAACAGCCCAGGCTCCTCCAATCCCCAGAACCAAATCCAGCACCCCAGGCAGGGTCTTCCTGGGGGTCCAGCTCTCCTGCCTAGCACCTCAGCCCCACAAACTGCTTTAGCTTCTTTGTGCCCCTGAACATAATGTCCCAGAGACAAAATCACTGATTCTGTATCGGTGGCCATTGCAACTGCCAGCTTGGCCTCAGAGAGACCCTACATCACTCTTTAGAAAGTTTGATTCTCCGCTTCCTGCCCAGATCCCCCCTGGGGCATCTTAGAGGCTGGTATGGTCTCTAGACCCTGTTTAATGCTATTTTGCAGTCCCAGCAGCAGGGGGTGCGAACTAGAAGACAGGGCTGCTAACCTAACTTGAACCTTTGTAATTTCCTATTCAGTAACACTAAAATGTAGGGCAGACAGACAGAGGCATCTTCTTATCTGTCTCTCATTTCAATCTGACCCCCAATTGGGCCTATTTACAATTAACCCATTCACTATTTAGAGGACTGAGTCTGATCACAACTGCTTATCAAGATAAAGGACAAACTCCTCGCCCAATATGCAATATCATCTAACAGAGAAATCCAGCAAAATGTCCATGTCATGGACTGAATTTTGCCCCCCCCCACAATTTATATGAAACTCTAACCTCAGTGTTCCAACATCTGAGTGTATTTTGGAGATAGGCTCTTTAAAGAGTTGACTCAATTAAAATGAGGCTGTTAGGGTTGGTCCTAATCCAGTATGACTGGTGTCCTTATAAGAAAATGAGATTAGGACACACAGAGGAGACTCCAGAGACAGGAGCTCACAGAAAGAAGACCCTGGAGGAGGTAGCAAGAGGAAGGCCATCTACATGCCAAGGAAAGAGGCCTTGAGAGAAACCAACCAGCCCTACTAGCACCTTAATCTTGGACTTCCAGTCTCCAGAATTGTGAGAACATAAATGTCTAATAAGTGACGCAGTCTGTTGTGCTTAGCAGACAAATACAGGTCAATTCAGCTACTCACCAGCCACCAGACTGCTCATAAGTCCCAGGTGATCCTCAGACTTCCCTCCTCTTCTCATCCTTCCTCAAACCATACTTTCCTGCTGGAGTACCCTCTTCTTTACAGTCCCACGCCCCGGACTGTTAGAATCTTTCTCTCCAAAGTATGTCATACCTGCCACTTCTTATGTCCTCTGATCATCCTAGGAGGTGTCTCACTCTCCTGCAGGATGCCCTCCTCATGATCTAAGAGACTCTCACTCGAATGCATTCCTGGAACAAATGTATTTTCCTCATTCACTCATGTGACAGCTGTTCATTGAGTCTGCATCTCAGGAACAGTTCAATGCCTTGGATTAAAGTATGGAGTCACTTGATTCATGCTTGACTCAACTCTTCTGCATATATCCTGCATGTCGCACTCCAGTCTACACTTGGTCTTCCAGCACCGTGCTTTGCACCAAGGTAGGCATGCACAATAACCTATGCACATACCCTACTGTTATTTTTATCATCCAGGGGCTCTTCTCAGAGCAGCATCCCCTCAAGGAATTCCTCCTCCTTCCCACTATCCTCACAGTTCTTTGAGGAGTGGCCATACGTTTGTGAGTGCCCATGCCTCCACTCCGGTCCCAATAACTTACTCTCCCGGGTTTCCTGATTCATGACCAGAAATTGCATCTGTATAGCCTCTCTCAGTGGCTAAAATAATAAGAGATATTGCCACCCAAGTTTTCTCATTGGCCATGATAAGTAGAGGCAGAAATTCTGAGAGAGAAGAAAGAAGAGGTGGGAGGAGGAAGTGTGGGAGGAGGGAGAGAATCAAGCCCATAGAAGAGAGAGTCCTAAGAGGATTCAATGCTTGGCTCACCATGTCCTGAGCTTCCTGCTTCTCTGATTTCTCTATTGTCCCTTGGGCCTCTAGGACCTCCATATGCTTCAATGATTCACTCTTTTTGTAAGCTAGTCCTATTGGGTTTCTATTAACCAAATGAGTCCTTTTCTATGACAGGGCAGTCAGTTGATTCTCTAAATTAAATTAAATTTTAGTTGCTTTAGAAGAAATGAAGTTGTGAATTTTAAAGTAATGAGATGCAATAGTGCTGTTTTTCACACACATTTCTGCTACCTAGAAGTCCCAGCAGATAGATCCCACAAGGTGGCATCCATGAAGGTCTGATGCATCAACAATTTCTATACAAAAGGGGGTCTAACACTTGGAAACCCACCAATAAACAGCCCCATCCACTTGATCTGCACCATCCAATTCTTTAGCAGCAGCACTTTGATGGATGCCGCAAAATGAGGTTTTGGCTCCCTACACTTGTTTCCGTAGCCCGGGAAATCATGGCCGAAGCAGCAGCAACAGGAAGGCAGTGTATTCCTCAGACCTCTCCCACTTCCTACTCAGTCAATTGGGAGAAGTCTTCCTTCCAACTCCCTGTGTCGCAGAAGACTGGGAAAAATTAATGAATTCATATCTGAAAAACGTCTCAGAGCTTTTGATTAAAGATGGTGAAAAAAATACATGTTATTCTTCACATTCTGAATTGTTAAAGGAAAGGGATTCAAACCGGCACCCATCCCCTGAGATCTGCAGTGGGTTCCCTAAAGCTGCCCGCAGTGGGGAGGGTAGAGGGGAGTGGGTGTGAGGAAGGGGGGCTGCAGCAACTTCTACAGATGCTGTGGTTGAACCAGCAGGCTGCATCCTCTGCATCTGGCCAGGTGCCAGTCCATTAAGAGCAAGAGTAAAGATTTATTCCTCTGCTTGTGTTATATCCACACATAAAATTTGGCCCTGAAACTACAGACCAGTGCCAAAATCTGTTTAGTTCATTTAAATTTCTGTATTTATTTTAATTAAGCACTAGCCGAATGCCATTTGCAGTGGCATATTGAATACCTCCATAATTAACAGAACCGAACCAGAGAGAAGGGCTTCCTCCACATTCCTTTAATTAACTGAAATAGTTCAAGGACAGCATCAGAGATGATTTATTTATGGGTGTGGAATGTGTAGGCTAGGAAATATGATGTTCATTGGTAATAACTGTACTTTTAAAAATTCAAGTTTCTACCAGAATATATTTCTGTTTTTATAATCATTATTGGAAGTGATTAAACTTAGCAGGATGTAATGTGTTAAATATTTTGAGTAAAAAAAGTTTCATTCCATCTAGAAAAAAAAAGGTAGATGTTCTAATTTGCTTGAATGGAGTAAATGACAGTAATGATTCAAACTGCTTTTAAGTCACGAGTCCTGATAGCCATCTGAAACCCAAAATGCCGACCTCAAGTCTAGTCTCTAGGCTTCCTGTATTAGACAAGATGCATTTCACAGCCCCATTCATGTTTGCCATTGCTTCTTTTCTTTAGTGCCCTCCCTCTAGTCTCTAGGCTTCCTGTATTAGACAAGATGCATTCATGTTTGCCATTGCTTCTTTTCTTTAGTGCCTCCCAAAACCTCCCACCATTGTGAAGTGTATGTGTTTGTTGATCTGTTGAGCTAGAATTCATCCCCCTGAGTACAACAGATTTGCTCAGTCAGTTTGAGAGCTAGCTCTGCTTTCTCAGTCACTGGAAGCATGAACACATCTCTGGTGGGCATCAGGAAGCCATGAGTCTGCACTTGTGCCCAGACCTGACATGGCGGGGCCTTGCCTCTCTCTCAGCTTTCCTTTAGCTCTGAAAGACCATAGTTACAGCCTCCCTGAATACCATCAGCTGCAGCTGAACACAAAGACGTCAACCCGTTCATCTGCCAAGTGTGTCGTTCCCCCTGAAAGTGCAGAAGAGGCACATGGGCTCAAGCTGATTGTATGAGGAGCTGGCTGAGCTCTTAAGGGGAGGGAGTATTTTGATTCCTGTCCTCTATGCTACATATAACCTTCGAGATTCAGCAAAATTTCTTTTCCATTTTCCAAGTTGAACAGCCTTGCCTTTTCCTCCCCCTTGTGTACCTCAACTCAGAACTGAATGTTCACAGATGCAAACTGCCAAATGAAATCCCTTCAATATTAAATTCCTCAACCATCGTAAGACAGGGGGGGGGGGGCGGTCATTCACTGTGTAAGAAAATTAAGTCTATTTTAAATTGAATGGACTCATGAATATGCTTTCAAGCCCCAAACAATTTAATAGTAATAACAGGTCCTGTCTTCATGTGGCCTCTTTCCCCAGTAAAGACTGACAGCACTTGGAGGAGGAGGCGGAGAACAACCTCACCCTATATTATAAACGAAACCAGTAAAGCCATCCATCCATTTATTCAGGCTGCAAGCACCACTGATTTTCCCATTTTGGCTCTAGATATGACAGGACTAAGGTTTTGCAGTTGGGAATCTCCTCTCTGTGTAGCAAGTGCTTCCATGGGACCCCTCCCTTTTATCTAATCCGGATTAAAGCAGCTCTGGGAACACCCTGTGTGTCTGCCAGGAACAGCCCTGAGGTGAAGATGCTGCACCATAACCTCCCACTTATCCTGCCAGGGATGCATACAACTGGGTCTCAGCTCCATAGCTAAGGCAGTTTCCCCTGGAGGACTCCAAGAGCAAGCACCTCCCACCCATGTCTCCAGCCCCTCCCAGTAGGGCTCCCTCATTTGCCTCCTTTAGAAGAGGAGGTGTTCCTGCACCTGGTGCTGGTGGAAGTCACTGTGGCTGAGGGGCAGGTCCATGGGCAAGAAGCAAAAACAAGACAACAAGACGGGGATAGCCCTAAAGGTCATGGATGAGTCTGGAGAAACCCTCAGCATTTTCCAGCACCCCCAGCCTGAAACAGAAGGCAGGATTACAAAGCCACCAGGTAATTTGGCAACAGATCGATTTACTTTTTTATTTTGGGGAAAGAAGAGAAAAGCCACCATTGAAGATGGTGAGCGATAGAAAAGACACTTTGTGTTATGACCTGCAAATTTACTTGTCAGCTCTTTTTAATAATCCATCTGTAAATGATTGTAGAAAGACCCTGTAATTCAGCGATGGGGGGAGGAGGGGGAGGGAGAGACAGACAGACAGACAGAGAAATTCACATAGACATAGATCGATGTTCCTAAAGGTATTCACATCCTTTTCGTATCTCTTACTGCAGGGATAAGGCAGGTGCAAAGTCTAAATCTAGGATGGTTCAGACAGAAGGATGTTGCCAGCTCTGAGGGTAGATAAAAGGAGCATATGGGTCCAAACCCCTTCCCCCCAGGGTAGAAAGACAGACGGATGTGTGCCCAACATCCACCTCTGGGGTGGCAGAATGTCCTACCTTTCTGGCAGGAATCCTTTTGTTCTCAACCCACTCTGCTCCAGGGACCGCCCACCAGCTCCTTCTCAGAGGCAAAATCCAGGAATGCAGAGCCTGGTTCTCCCATGGCATGTCACTGTGGGTGATTTCTGACAAAGCCAGCCTGACTGGAATTCACTTCTTACTCCTCCCTGGAGGCCGGAGGCTGGCCCTTTGTGTGGGGTGGGGCAGACCATTCCAGCATGCCTGAGAGTTCCTGCCTTCTCATTCAGCTTTCTCTGGGGGTTTCATTAAGAGCTGGACCCACCATGGCAAATAATGGACATAGATGAATGGCTTTCCAAGTAGTGAGGGTGTGGGGCCATCTGGTGGGCCTGACAGATGCCCTCACAATACCCCTCATCCGGCCACCCTGGCCAAGGCAGCCTGTGTGGCTAATGAGACAGGCCCCTCTCCAGGCGCGAATCCTTACCATTTAGTGCACATCGTTAGGTCTGTTCTGGGGTCACATTAGCATACACACAGGGGTGAGTTGGGGTCACGGATGTGGGGAAGAAAAAAAGCACAACCCATAGAAAGTCATAGGAAGGGGCACCTGCACAGGCTCCTTGTCGGTCCTGGACCTTTGTCTGGCATTGTTAGAAAAATGTGCTTTGGAAACTAAAAAGCAGGCACCCTTAACCTTTTTACTTAAAAAAAATTATTCATGTTCCACATCTCATCCAAACTTTTACTTCTGAAGGCTTACATTTTCAAAGATGAGATAGATTTATTTAGAAGTAACAGATATGCTCATTTCCAAGGGGCAATTCTCACTGTGGCATTTAGGAGCTGCAGTGGGTTCCAAAAAGGAGGCCACTGACAGTGTGACACTCGCTGCCATTCATCCGCTCTCCCTCCGTCCTTCATGGCCTGCGTGTACCCATCGAATTGGCTGGAAAGCATCTTGCCTTGGACAGCAGAACACTGGGACCACTTGCAGGGTCCATCACTGTGTGATGATTCTGGGATCTGACTGATCCATCTGTGAAAAGCAGATAGCAACGCCTCCTGCCTCTGAGCTCCTGGGCATGGCGTGAGGGTTAATGAGCTGCTTGTGCAGCTCAGAGAGGTGCCCAGGTAACACACCACTCCCTGGCTCCCAGCAAAAAGCCTTTCCTTTGTTAGAGGGAGCTGCTGAGGTCTCTGTCAAGGTACAAAGTACATCATATGTTTTCTGGCTTTAAGAAAATCACAGGTTTAAAATAATATATCCATATTCCTGGTTTGATAGTTCTTTATATTTTACTAGAGGCCCGATGCACGAAAATTCATGCAAAAGTAGGCCTTCCTTCCCCCAGTTGCCGGCACCAGATTCCCTCTGGCACCGGGAACCCGGGCTTCCATCCTCCGGCCACCCACAGGCACCTGGGAACGGCTGGCTTCCCTCTAGCCCCGGCTTCATCAGGAAGGATGTCCAGAAGACATGTCTAATTAGAATATTACCCTTTTACTATTATATTTTATTATTATTCAACTGCAACTTTGAGACAAATGTTAGGAAGACATTTCCTATTAATCATATTTTTTACACAAACAAATCTCTCTGATTTTATTCAATAGACACCTGCCAAGTGTGCAGATTTGACTGTTGCTATCAGTAGCAATTCATCACATTGATACTTCTTTACACAAAAGCAGAATTTGCTTCAGTATTAATATTGACAAGAAAAGGGTAATTCTTTTATTTCATCTTCTTTTCATCAAAACATGTAAATTTATGGCTCAGCTGTAGGCAATTGGGGATACCAACTTCAGTTCCATAGCCCAGATCTGAGCTTCCTTAAAGAGGGTCTTCTCAGATCCCACTGATGGCTTGTAAAATTGTAATTCCAGCAAACATAATGGGTGGCATTAGGTTCTGTTCTTCCCAGATGCTAGGAGACTGAGACACAAAACCATGGACTGATAAGGATGCCCTCCATACATTCTGCAGGTTGTGTGCTCTGTGACAAAGGAGAGATCCAAAGTGTATTAGCTTAGGGGTTGGCCCCAGGTCAACATGCATCTAAGACCGTGGTCGGCAAACTGCGGCTCGAGCCACATGCGGCTCTTTGGCCCCTTGAGTGTGGCTCTTCCTAAGCCTTAGGAGTACCCTAATTAAGTTAATATCAATGTACCTACCTATATAGTTTCAGTTTAAAAAATTTGGCTCTCAAAAGAAATTTCAATCGTTGTACTGTTGATATTTGGCTCTGTTGACTAATGAGTTTGCCGACCACTGATCTAAGAGATAGGTTATACCCCACAGGTGGTCTACAGCCTGAGAGAAATCAGGAACAGAGTAAACATAGACTCCAACGAGATCGCAGTGATGGCGAACCTATGACACGCGTATCAGAGGTGACAAGCCAACTCATTTTTTTTGGTTGATTTTTCTTTGTTAAATGGCATTTAAATATATAAAATAAATATCAAAAATATAAGTCTCTGTTTTACTATGGTTGCAAATATCAAAAAATTTCTATATGTGACATGGCACCAGAGTTAAGTTAGGGTTTTTCAAAAGGTTCGCCATCACTGTCCTAGAGGCCTCACAATTAAAAGAAACTGAGCCTGTATTGGGTTATCTGGAACCAATTTCGGCCATTTGAGTCAACTCTGGGGCATATTGAACTTCAAGATCATTGAGAGCAGGAGCAAAGAGCATTTTTATCAAATGATTCCAAGTTGTCAGAATAAGCAAAGAAAATGTGAACGTAGGTAAAGCCTGATTATACTTCATCTGATTCCCAGAAAACTTTCACAACGTTTCCCCTCTATTCCTCCCCCATTATTTGCAGTGGGATGTCTAGAGGTCAATGTGATGAACAGATACAAGAACCAGACCTTATATTAGGGGTGCTCTCCTAAGAGCTTCACCCTGAAAGTGTGCACCCAATGTGCTGGGAGACAGACTGTGCCTGGAGCCATTGATTTATGAAGCATGGCCACGATCTATTGTTTTTCTGCCTCCAGGTTCTAAATTGTGACCTGAATTTTTGAATTGGTTTGGTTTTTAGTTTGGAATTTTTAATTTTTATCAATTGTCTTAACTTGTTTGCAAAAATTATAGCTATTATTTCTTTGCCTATATCTGTGCCTCTTTCCAATATGATTTTCAACATCTTTTATCAAGAGATTGAATTTATTTCCCTAACCTTTGGATCTGGATTGGCCTAGTGAGGTGCTTGGGCAATAGATGTGGCCAGCCCCAAGCCTCATTATCCAACACCTTGGGTCCCTATGCAGACACTCAGTGAGCAAGCCCACACTCATCTGGCAAGGATGAGAGACCATGTGGAAGAGCTGTGTCTGGCAAAGCCATACTATACCAGTAAGTCTCTGGCTCATCCACATGAATGTATCCAGCCAAGGTCAGCCAAGCTTGGCCCAGGCTGGATGAAAGACCCAAAGAAGTACAATGATTTGACTAAAGTTGCCCCACTAAAAGGTGATATGACCAGGCATTGGAACTCAAGTTACTCTGATTCCATTGTGAAATGATTCTGCATCCAATTCCAATGTGTGTGTGAATGGGGAGAGGAAGCTCCCACACCAGCAAGCAATACCCAGACACCAGCTAGGTATTCACAATTAAACTCAATTCTGATTTGGAATTCATAGCCTAGAGGTAGCATCAGACCTCATAGGTGGAAGGATCAGTCTTACAAGACTGCCCCCAATACCCAGACTTCAGATATCAGTCATAAACCCAGGTCACTTGTGCTTCTGACTGACCTGCTATAAATCAGAGGTTCCCAGACCCTCTCCTTGGTTTGATTAATTTGCTAAAGTGGCTCATAGAACTCAGAGAAACGTTTACTTACTATATCACCATTTTATTATAAAAGGTTTTATAACTCAGGAACATAGAGATGCATAGGGCAAGGTATAGGGAAAGGGCACAGAACTTCCACACCCTTTGCTAGCTGCCCACTATTCCTGAATCTCTACATGTTCACCAGCACAGAAGCTCTCAGACTTCCATCCTTTTGGATTTTATGGAAGCTTCATTACAGAGACATGATTGATTAGATAATTGGCCATTGGTGATTGATTCAACCTCCAGGCCCTCTCCCCTCCTAGGAGGTCAGAGAATGGCATGAAAATTGCAACCCTCTAATCACAAGGTTGGTTCTCCTGGCAACCAGCCCACTTCATTAGGTACAAAGTCACTTCATTAACATAACAAAAGACGATTTTTATCACTCTCATTAATTAGGCAATTCCAAGGGTTTTAGAAGCTTTGTGCCAAGAACAGGGTGAAAACCAAATATATACTTCTTACTATAGTTCTCAATATCATACATAGCTCCTTGACTTAAGATGGGGTTACATCCCAATAAAACCATCATAAGTTAAAAATATTTTATATTAAAAATTCAATTAATATACCTAACCTACTAAAAACATCATAGCTTAGCCTAGCCTGCCTTAACTGTACTCAGAACACCTACACTAGCCTACAATTGGGCAATATCATTTTGCTGTCTCTGTCCAGCATCACAAGATAATATGGTACAGCATTTTGCTAGCACCTGGTAAAGATCAAAATTCAAAATTTGAAGTAGGGTTTCCACTAAATGCGCATTGTATTCACACCATTGTAAAGCTGAAGATCACAAGTTGAACCATCATAAATTGGGGCTTGTGAATACTTTTTCCAGTTACTCCAAATTACAAATATCTTAACCTCAATTATCAGAGCTAGTCTGGGCTCTAGGGTTTATATCGAATTACTGGATTCCAAAGTCAGTTATTTTTTGTGAACCATCTTAGTTTCTAGAAATTGAAATAAAGCTCTCCTAAAAAACCCTTATTTCTGAATATTGCTCTTTAGATCAGTATCTATCTATCTCTCTATCATCTATCATCTTTCATCTATGGATTATAATTTTGGTCTGTGGGTTGTTGGTCAGTCCTAATGAGATCACTTTCTTTCAAGTCCCACTGCTGAAGTACTTTCCTGAATTATGTAAATAATGATAGTTCCTGATAGGACACCAAAGTGGTGACCTTTTGTTTTACTGAAAATATAGTTTGGCTATTATCTTAACAAAAATAAAAGCTTTTGCCTTAGCAACAGAAAGAACCAATGGACTTACTTCTCAACAAGCAGATTACTTTGAGAATCATGAGAACCTAAGATCTTTTATTCCAAGAATGCATGTGGGGTATTCATGGTGTGCTGAGGGGCTGGGTCCTCTTTCCTCATCTCCAGGAGACAAGATGCTGATGCAGCTCCAGCCTTGGAGATCTGCAGAGCAGGACACCCCTGCCTGTGCCAGCAGGTCCCAGGTAACTTGACCAGCACAGGTCTCTTCTGAGCTGGAATCATCTGAAATGGCTCCAGCTCATGTTGATGTGGGTGGAATATTGTAACATAGGGATGGAGCCCAGAGAAGCAACAAGTGGTTTGGGACACAGTGTTGCCACAGGCTTAATAATCAAGCTCTGACTGAGAAAGTCAAATCTAACATCTGTCAAGTTGTAAAGAGTTCATAAATTACTTTCTCAAAAATGTTCTCTTGGATCCTGCTGACAACCCTAAATGTCAGTGTGATTATAACTACTCCCACTTTGCATAAAAGAAAATTGAATCTTAGCGAGGTCAAGCAACTTTCTCACAGCAAGACAAGAGCAGAACATGGGACCACACACATTTCTGTGCCTGCAAACTTTTCATTCTTTCTCATAAGGTCCAGCTGAAAGCAGATTTCCTATTGACATTCTAAAGATAACTGCCATAGACCTAAAAGTAAGTACTAGTAATAGCCATAGTTCTGTGTACTGGGAGCACAGCACATTAATTAGATACTGAGGGACAAAGAATTTGGCAAGGAAGATACATAATGGTTGGGAGATGGCTGAGAATTTCCAGGGCAAAAGGTGGGACCTCTCTCCGTAAAACTCTTTTCCAGTTGCATAATGATGTGTTTGATTTGGCAAAGTTCCTTGGCATGAAAAGGCCGCTCCCATTTGTAAATCCAGCCACGCAAATCCAAATCACCACTGTCTCCACAGCAGGCTGCTTGTTACCTACCAGCATCTGGCATCCACCTGCCATCATGAATTGTAAAGCATTGGCTCTATCGGCTTCGTTCTTTGGTGTTTAATAAAATACCTCGCCCTGAGAGCCTCCTTTAGACTTTCCAGCTATTCAGTAGGGGAAACATAGTCACAGAATAAATAAAAACTACAATTCTTTTATTCTCCTGAATTGATCTTGTGGAGATTTAACATCCTGTTGTCTCACCGATGAGTTGGCCAGCAGCTGCAAGCTGGAGAACAATGCTGCCATTTCACTCTGTGGTGACTGGGATTTCTTTTTCTGAATATCCCAGGCTGTCACACTGCCTTTTGTGCCAACACTGAGAAAATTCCAGCCATCAAAGGGCAGAATCCCTTGAATCTATTCTACGCATTCCCCATTTACATTGATCCAGAGAGAACAGATATCAGGAGCTGTGTGTTCACCTTCTCCATGAGATGATTTTTCTGAACTTCAAAGCCCATCAGTTCTTCTAACCCATACTGCACCCCAAAGGAAAGTCAATGTATGTGTTCACACCTGAATCTTTGAACTCTTCCTCTGTAGAAAAAAAATTAACTCTCCCTAAGACTGCTGTGGTCACCTGGCACAGCCATTCTACCCCCAAGGTGTCCATGAATCCTGCATCGTGTTAGTATCTGTAAGCCTAATACCTCTTCCTCCCAAAATACCACCGAATGCTTTACTCCCAGTTGTCTTGAGTCTGTTTTGAGTATTGATGCTCCAAATCCTCACACTGTCCCAAAGGGATAACTCACCAAGCATACCATTTGTGTTTAGGTTCCTATTACCTGCTAATGCATACCCACTGCCATCATTGCAGTTAGCAGAGGTCCTTCCCATTCCATCCCATCTCTTACTCATGCTCTCCTTCTCCCAGAGGCCCTGAGTGCTTTATGACATATGTTATTTTCAAAGAGTGTTAATAGTGCTTGTCAGCTTGCAGACAGGCTTGTTTAGCATCCCAGAGTGGAGCACTGCCCAGGTCATATTCACCAACTTCCTGGCCACATGGAAACACACACCAGCTTCCTTCTCTGTCTCAGCCTCGTGAGGGAAAGGCTGGGATATACTCGTCCTATCAACTCACCTTACACTACTGCTACCACAGAGCTTGTTTTCAGAAGACATTTTCTGAGTTGTTTCTGAATGAAGCAGCCCCTCCCCCAAAACAGTTTTGAAAATATGAGAGCTACAGAAGCCTCTATGGGGACCAGGGAGGTGATCATGCAAAGAATATCAAAGAGGGCACGGGAGGACAGAACATCATGCCACTCCAGGACAACAGGAGGTGTTGCTGCTGACCATGCATCCTGGCAGCTGGTGGCCTGCTGCCCCAGCACAGGCCGTAGCCAATGGGGGCAGGCACTATGGGAGAGGCACTCAGACTCGCACCTTCAAAACGGAAATCTTGTCATTCTAGGACAGTTCGGACCATTTGGATTTCACTGGCACAGGATGACTTTGAGGACTAAGCCACTGCAGGTATCGGTCTGAGAAGTGATAGAAGAAAGTGGGTGGTGTCATTGTGAAGGCCAAGCCCAGGCATGGAGCTGAATTGACAATAGCGGAATGCCTTTAAGAATTTTTCTTTGACCTGTGATTCCAATCTCACATTAAATTTTAAAAAGAAGTGTTTGTGTCCTATAATCTTACTCCTGAGATAAAATATTGGTCATTAAAAGAAAAAAACGTTGGAAAGAAGAAATAGCACCAGGTCAGTCCTGCCAGGGTCCTGGCTGTCACATCAAACACAAGCCATGAACCGTCAACAAGCCAGTTGCCCCCACTGTCTCAGGTTCCTTTTCAATAAACTGGAATCCTGACCCCTGAGCTCCCTAGAGGACTTTTATGAGGATCAATTGAGATAGCAGGTCAACAATGCTTTGATGACAATAAGGAAATAAAACATGGTAGTATCACCAAGCATGGAGAACTTCCACATAACCACATTACACCCACCAACATTATACGTTTGCAGTGTCAGGTCCTCTCAAAGCTGCCATGCACCTAGGACAGGAGGAGATGTCTGGTGACAATGATTACTCTTCCAGTTTATTTAAAGGAAGCTAGACTAATACTCAAAATCACCTGGTCCCAAATTAATCAAACCTTTAATCAGTAAAATTTAGGAAACAGACACACTCCTCATATAATTTGCCTCATATAAGTTCTGAGTATGTATATTGAAACTGGTGTTCATTACCTTATAAGGGTGTTGGGAACCAAAATTTCAAATGAGAACCCAGGCTTTGCTCACTGCAAAAACATTACTCCCTAAAATACTAACAATAATAATAATAACCACTATAATAACCACGCATTGAGGACCTATATGGACTAGACCCTGAGCCCAATGCTTGGTGTTAACCTAAGATTCTCACTACATAAGAGATTGCAGTGATGGTGGTGGTGAGCACGAGCGCGGTGATGTGTGATCTTTCAGAGAGCCAGATTCACAGCAGATACTGGTTAATGTCTCCATTTTTCTTGTTTAAATGTACAGAAGTACGTTAATATTATATCAATAGTGGTATTCATATGCTAACTATATTAACAAATCCATGCTTTGGGGAAAACCATTTTGAATAATGGAATCCTGGGACTGAGCCATTACCCTGTGGAATCTGGCACTATTTCTAGGTAAGATAGTGTCAGGATTGAGTTGAATTATAGGACACCTAGCTAGTGTGCCAGAATTGCTTGATGTGTGCTAGAATTAGAGTTGGAATCATAGGGTCCACTCTAATGACCTCATTTTAACTTAACTAATTACATATTCAATGACCCTATTTCTAAATAAGGTCACAGTCTGAAGTACTGAGGGGTTGGAATTTCAACATATGAATTTTGCAGTGGACACATTTCAACCCATAGCACCCAGGAAAGTCACAGCTATGAGCCCTGGATGGGTGACATGCCCAGCAACTGAGTGGTGGGGTGTGTTGGCTCCAAAGAAGGCATCACAGTATCCACCTCCACAGCTTTCCCAAAAGCTTAGAAAATTCCTGACTAGTCAAAATTCAGTTTTCATTACATGGCTGAAAGCTCTAAGCTTCGGTGAATTAAATAAACTATGTCCAGCCAATATTTCTATGCTATTGACATTTATCCTGCTGTCCAAAATAGATATACCATATAAGGGCATATTAAATCAGTTTATTTCATACTTACTTCAGTTTTAGAATTTTCCTTTTCTCCCTCCCTGCTTTGGGCTTTTAGAATAATTTTTGTTCTCATACCTTATAATATAAAATTTCATGTCATTTATGTTATAGTTCTTTTCAAACACACAAAACATAATTATGATCTGACCTTTAAAAATGACTTTTACATTTAAAAAGAGCTTTTTACTTTATTAAAGGCTCAGGTTACTGTTATTATGCTATGCTCAAATCACTATTACATAAAAGTTTCTGAGAAAATCCTCTTATAACCAACTTATTCTAGGACCTCGTTAACTGGATCATTGACTGAGGATGAAGACAGAATCCCTTCTGTCCAATTTCACCCAATCCTATGCAGCAACAAGCCATAATCAAATGAAGTGGCAAGAGCACTAGGTGAGGAGTCACAAGGCATGGGTTCAGGTCCCTGGTCAGGCACCCACTGAGGTCTCAGTGGAAGTTCTCTTCCCTCTTTGGTCTCTGTTTGCACACTTCAGGCCAATGGTAGGAACAAGGGTGGCTTCTTTGTCAAGAGTAGAGTTGGAAGTCCATACTCACCCTGGGGAACTTCCACACATGGTCACCCAGCATGTGGTCACCCAGGGGCACATGGGAAAAGACAGCCAGTGCCATTCATTCCAGTGTGTTCCTCAAAGTGTTTTAACAATGCTGGTTCCATTTACTGTGGCAGAGCTCTTTTCACTCTAACTCATCAGGACTGCTACACCGGGGTGATGTTCACGGGGGAGTCACTGCAGTTTACTGAGGGGCATTAGCAGGTTTTCATGCACCCATGTCCCGCTTCTTCCCTGTCAGAGACCTGATTTCTCTTACCTGGACAGAGTTTGCCTTTTAGAACATCCCATTTACTCGGCAAATACCTGATTCAAAGAAATGAGTTCATGGGGGCCCCAAGTCAAATAGAATATATGCATGCATCAAGGTATGGGGCAAGAACTTGAAGCTTTCATGTCACTCTCCCCAAATCTCCGTGCACTCACCAACCCAGCCTTTGCTCACTGGGAAAACGTCCTCTTGGATTTTTAAGTAGGCATGATTGATTAAATCATTTGCCATTGTTGATTCAACCTGAAGTCACTCACCTCCCAGGATGTCAGGATATTCCAAACCTTTAAACACGTGGTTGCTACAGACCAGGAAGTTGCAGTTTTATTCTGGTCAGGGCACATGCCTGGGTTGCAGGCTCAATCCCCAGTAGGGGTGTGCAGGAGGAAGCCGATCAATGATTCTCTGTCTTCATTGATGCTTCTATCTCTCTTGCCCTCTCGTTTCCTCTCTGAAATCAATAAAAATTTATATTTCATAAATAAATAAATAAACAAACAAACAAACAAACAAACACATGGTTGCTTCTCCTGCCAATCAGCCCCCAATCTTTAGGTGCTTTCCAAAAGTCACCTGGTTAACATTACAAAAGACATCCTTATTTAAGCAATTCTAATGAAGATCTATGCCAGAACCAGGGACAAAGACAAAATATATATTTTTTTATAAATCCCAATATTCATAGCCCTAATCCAATAAGATTGGTGACCTTATAAACAGAGAAATTTGGACACAGAGACAGACAAGAATAGAGGGAAGACACTGTGAGGAGATACAGAAGACAGCCATCTGTAAGCCAAGCAGAGACCTGGAACAGATCCTCCCCTCACAAGGGACCAACCCTGCTCTCACCTTGACCTTGGACTTCCAGCCTTCAGAATGTGAGGCAGTACATGGCTATTGTTCAAGCCCCACAGCCTGTGGTAGTTTGTTACAGCAGCACTAGAAACCTAACACAGGGCATAGTCCTTTGACTCAGAGAACAGCTGCTCTACCCAAGGTTAATGCCCCCCGCAGGGGCAGTCAGCGGTAATAATTGGCTACTGCAAGGATGCAAAGACCCATCCACTGGCCTCCATCAGTGAGAACATGGAAGGATCATGCAGGGCAAGAGTTCCCATGGCTCCACATCTCGCCCAAGCCACCCTCACTCCTGTAGGGTCTCACTCCCAGGTAGACAGCTCTGCAGACCTGTCTCCCTCATAGAGTCTGCCTCCCAGGAACCCTCTCTTGACGGCTGACAGTAACTTGATTATTATGATGTCAGTCTCTATCAGGAGTTGGTTTTATCAAATTTATGTAGACACAACTGCCCTGGGTCAACATTACAAGACAATGGATCTGAACCCAGTGAGGATGATCCTCAAAGCTGCCTGGATACCCTCCCAGAGGGTGTGGCTGTGACTGGTGCCCTAAGGACAGCCGTGAATCAGAAGCTCAAGGACCTGGAACATGAAGGACCAATATGTCTGGTGGCTAATAGGGAGGGAGGTGCCTCTGTGCTGCCCAGTCCTGACGGATGGCTTCTCATTAGCAGAGGCTCCTTCAGAGCAGGAGGCTCACTGTCGCTTTAACCTAATAGCAGGACGCAGGTGGAACTGAACTCTACTTGTGCTGGCACTGAGGGGCACTGGGAAGTGCAAGGGTCTGCTTGGAGCCCCAGGGTGAGCTCCTCCCTCCTGAGGCTTCACCAACTGGACACTCAGAGGAGGGCCTCTCAGGACGGAGACCGGGTCATTGCTCTGTGTACTCACACGCTAATAGCTGGTCAGGTCTCTGGGAAAGATACACAAGAGGGACTGACAGAGGGCGGTTGATCTGAACTCAAGCCCAGAGGTCAGTCTCCTCGCGCTCTTCTTTCCACACTAGACCTCCCTGAACATAGCCCTGTGGTTCCCCAGTTCGAAGACCAATGTAGAAAGAAGAAATTTGTATAGAGAGGAGTGTAGAAGGATAGTTACCTTCATGGTAATAATGGTTTTCCTTGGGGTGGTAACATTTCAAATGATTCTACCTTTCAAAGCAATGTTAATTAAAGCTATTGTTTAACTTTTTTGAAACTATACACTGAGAAAAGCAAAAGAAAGCTATTTTTATCAGTGGGAGAAGAAAGCATTTAGGGACCTCCAAAGCTACCCTCTGGTTACTGCACAAAAGCATCGGTTCCCCTATGTGTCACTATATGGGCTTTGCCTCCAAAGCCTGCCTCATGTTCCTGGGGCAGAATGCATCGTGGGAAGGGGCCTGTAATGAGGGCACTACCTGATGCTTTAGGAGGCAGGCACTGCAGAAAGCGCTTCCTGGCAGGGGGAATGTTCAGTGTCAGGAAGAGGGGAGGCAAAGCACTCTAGCAACATGCACCCCCTGGGATTTGAAAACAGACCCCAAGCACACTACAGGCACAGCACACCTTAGGCAGTGGTTCTCAACCTTCTGGCCCTTTAAATACAATTCCTCATGTTGTGACCCAACCATAAAATTATTTTCGTTGCTACTTCATAACTGTAATGTTGCTACTATTATGAATCGTAATGTAAATATCTGATATGCAGGATGGTTTTAGGCAACCCCTGTGAAAGGGTCGTTCAACTGCCAAAGGAGTCGTGACCCACAGGTTGAGAACCGCTGCCTTAGAGGGCTGTTGAGAAGTGTCACCCATGGCCCACTACCAGGAGTTGATGTCCCAGCACTTCTGTCCACTGTAGGTGGACATCAGGGTCTCCAAGGAAAACAAGGCAGCCAAACCCAGGGTGGAAGAATGCTCTGCTTACATGGAGGTGAACAGAGCAAGGTCAGCTTCCCCAAAGAGCATTGGCCCCCAGGGCCAGCAGGAACCTCCTGCAGCTGATGCAGGATCATTGATCTGCACACAACCCTCTTGTGCTGTAGCAGAAGGACCCCACCCCTCCCTGCAGGGGGCAGGTAGAGCAGTGGGGTTGGTCAGGCATCATATGCACACACTTAAGCAGAACCAAGGAGCCCACACTGAGTCTGAAACAGGGAACGATGTTTCTGCCTAAGGTGGCAAGTCCAGCACAGATGTGAGGGCTCTATCCCTGAGTGAGGAAGTGCTCCAGGCCCAAGGCCCACTCTTACTTTCCCACAAGGAATCAAAAGACTGAGCGCATCAGACTGCCTCTCCCACTTAGTCTCAGTGCCATTCACTCCACCCAGGACTGTGCACACGATAGCCCTGCAAATACTCCCTCCGAGCAGGGAATGTGCCATTGGTCTGGTCCCCGTGGATAGGAGCCTGGTGGGTGTTGTGCTGCTGATGGGCTGGGGTGCAGGAACAGGAAGCATTGATCAGCACCTGCACAGAGCTGAGCTCAGTAGCATTTAGAGGTGAGGTGGGCGCAGCCACACCTAAGAAGATGGTGTGGTGGACCTGGGCTACCCAGAAAATAGCTGCCTGCTCAAAGGATCCAAACATCTAATGTTTGTGAAGACCGGCTCACAGCTGGGAGGGTACAGGATGGCAACTGCTCTTGAGAGGTACAGAAATGAAGACCCCCGTGCCCACCTTCCCAGGCCTCAGGGCTCTACATGCATGATACCCCTCTACATGCATCATATGGTCATGGGAGGGTCATGTCACGTGCTGAAAGGCTTCCTGGAGGCCACCTGCCTGTCTGTAGCCTCCTAGCCTTAGTCCTGACCCTGGCCCTGACTTTGCATCCACAGAAGGAACTAACCCCTGCCTTTCCTGGCTCCTCTGTGACCAACTGCAGCCCATCACTGGAGGCTGCATATGCCGCCCTCACTTCCTCTGAGTGAGGAGGGAGGAAGGTTTGCTAAAATCTCAGTCAGGAAGATAGATGGGGAAGGATATTAGAAAGGCTTCCAGGCAGGCTTTCTATGCTGACAGTGCTACCACTGAGAATGTGGTATGGATGGTAGGAAAGAGTCACTAAGGATCCAGTGAGCCCAGCTGGCGCGCCAAGTGGGGGCAGCTAGCAGGCATCTCTACAGTTCCCACTGTCACCGTGGTTGAGCCTGCTGCTGTAAGCCATTCCTGGTAGCACAGAGGGAAACAGCACTGAAGGGAAGAGCAAGTCAGCTCTGACACCCAGGGGACGGATGATAAATTGAAATGATGAATTTGTGATGGCAGGGTGACATCCAATAGGAGGGACCATTTATCACATTCACAGCACAGCCTATAATGGAAAGATCTTTAAGGTTTTCAGTTGGTTGATGGAGAAATTGAAACTTTGAGGATTTAGATAAAAATCTAGTGTGAGATGTTAATTTAGTAACCCATGCTTAGGAAGCGATTGAGCTGACTTATTTTATCCACGTATATCCTTTCACATTTATGGTGCCACATAAACGATTTATCTCATGTCCCGGTACACACTGACGTGTCATTTAGTACAGCACACACTGGCTCCCTGGGAAGAGGCAGTTGTTGTAAAATTAAAAAGCCTGCCTCCACGGTGCTTCTGTTCCCACTGCAGGTGAATCCACAGCGAGATTCTGGAAATGGTGGGATTGTGAGCGCACCAGGTGACCTGCCACCCCACTCAGATTTCAGCCCCCTCTCCATCCCACACCTGTCAACAGGCTCTGGTGACTGTGCCTTGGGCTGCTGGACTTGTGTATTAGGGGGCAGTCACAGTGCTGTGCTGCTGTTTCCCCCAGCCCCACATCTGCCCCTTGACCACCCCATCCTGGCTGGAGGACAGCCTGCCCTGCGCCTGCGGGACCGTTATTATTTCCTACCCGCTCAAGACTCTTGGTCTTCTGTTCACTTTTCATTTGTATCTGGGGACACAAAGACGTGTCTCCTGGTTGTGCTCTCATCCCTATCACAGAAAAAAAAAAACACAGGGTTTGTTCCTTCCCAGGCTATGAGGGAGAAACTGTCTCAAGCCCTCCCTTGGCTTCTGGGGGTTTGCTGGTCATCCTCAGCTTCCCTTGGCTTGTAGAAGCATCACCCCAATATATTCTTCCATCTGTGAGTGGTGTTTTCTATGTGTATGTGTCTGTGTACAAATCTCCCCTTTCTATAAGAACACCCATCATATTGAATTAGGGCCACCTTAGTGACCTTGTTTAGCTGGATCACCTCTGTAAGACCTTCTATCCAAATAAGTCCACACTCTGAGGCACTGGAGGGTAAGAATTCAATACATCTTTTTTGGAGGGACACAACTGAACCCATAACAGCTGGTGTTAGGATAATGCAAGTAAGACCCCTACTCTCAGGGTGGTGCCAGTGCAGGTTGGCCCTGAGAGAGAAGCTGCCCCATATGTTTGGCCTCTGGTTCCCTCATCTACCTCACTTTAAGAACAGCCTTGCTGCTGATTTTAATAAAAGAGCTCACGCCACCCTCTTTGGACCCAGTCCATGGGGAACCAGGCCAGGGACTTCTCGGAGTGACCAAACCCGAGTTGGACTCAGATGCCCTCATCCCCCAAGGGACTGAGACCTTCCTCCTCAAACCTTGGGTTTCCTCATCTCCTTCCTTCAAGGTCAATTATCTCTCAGGAGTCTCCTCAGTTCTGTGGGAAGCCCTTAACGACCACTCAACTGGCCAGGTCAGTGGTCACACAGACATCTCTGAGTCCAGGTTATGGTGGTTTGGTCCAGGTGGACCACCACTGCATTGGAAAGGTGTAAGGAGAAGAAAGTGTGAGATTGATTCAGGGTCACCCCAAATGCATCTGTGTTCCTTAATGTGAAGAATGGAGGCGGGATGTCTACATGTTGAGAGGAGACCAAGACATTCTCTGAGCAGCCAAGGAGAGTTTTCATGGTGGCATGTCATAGTCCACGTGACCAAGAGAAGAAAAAACTAAAGACAAAGAACTGTGGGGACATTTCAGCTGAGTCTTGTCCTAGAAACCACCATAGAAGGATTGAGTAGGGAAATCAGAATGAGCTCGAGAAGAAAGTTTATGTTAACCACTGAGGTTAAGGGATGATCTCAACCTCGCTCTCCATCGGCACAAACAGGCTGCACTGAGGTGTTAAGGAGCAGGGCTCTGGAGCCATATGGTTCTGGAACATCTGCTCTGCCAATTACTCATTCCTCGTGGCCTGGTTCACATTCTTTTGCTACTCCGTGCCTCCATTTTCTTATCTCTAAAATAGGAATAATAATAGCCCCTTCCTCAGTGGTTGATCAGGTTTCAATGATGTAATAGATATAAGTGACGTATAACAGCTCTCCACCATAGAAATGCCCAATAGCTCTTAGCTGTAGTGATTGCTGTACACCCTTCTTTACCCTCAAAGAATGTTAAATGAGTAGATTTATTTTATTTTTAATGTCAAATACTGTACAACCAAGATTTGACTCTTTATGGAAAAGAATCCAGGCAGGGCATCTTGTAGGGACATAGAATTATGCACAGAGACCTCCTGTAGACCTTACACTGGTTACAGGCAGGGAGAACCCTGTCTCTGATGTTGGGATGTTGCTTGCACTGACACCCTTGATTCTCTGAAGAGCAGGCCCAGAAAGTGCAGCATTGTCCTGACCAAGGCTAGGGAAGCTGGGGCCTCCTCCCAACCCATTCAAATCTTCAGTTTTCCTCATTGCATTCTCCTGGGTTGTTTTTTCTTAAAGCAAACACCTAAATGCAGAACTTCCTATGAGAATACCATGAAGATTTTCCACTTGGTTCTGAGTTTTGCATTTAGTTTCTTTCGTGAAGGTTCAAGAAGTCTTTGGGGCACCGTTTTGCTTTTCATCTCATCCAATTCAATTCACTCCAATCCAATTCAATCTACTAGAGAGATGGAGTTATAACCCTTGATTCCACTTTGCTTTTACCGTTCTCATGGGGCAGACTGATGAGTTCTTTGCTGAAAGCATTTGAAGAAAGCAGCTTCTGACTACCTTGTGTCTGTATCTGCATGGCTCTCCACTATATGCCCCACAGTATTCACGGAGAGGAGCCTTCATGGTGCACACTTAGAAATGGAAATTATATTGCATAGAAAAGAACTATATCAAGAAAAGAAAATACAAACAATGCACAGAGAGAAAATTGCTTTTGGAGACAGGCTAAGAAAACCAGATTAGACAAAGGCAGGCTGAGGCGGGGAGGAACCCTAAGAACCTGGAGCCACAGGTAAAGAGTCACACGGAGTCACATGCATGTGGCATACGTGAGAGGTCAGTGCCATGGACCTTCTTAACAACAAGATTTGCTCCATGTGCCCCGGGAGCCTCCAGGATAAAATAGGAGACACTTGCCCAGAGAAAGCAATGCTCATGTTTTATTTTAGTCTGCTCAGGCTGCCCCAACAAATACCACGGACCAGGTGGCTTAAACAACACACATGTATTTTCTCACAGTTTTGCAGGCTCAACATCCAAGATGAGGGTATCAACATGGTGGTGTCTGGTGAGGGCCCTCTTCCCGACTTGAAGACCTTCTCAATGTATCCTCATGTGGACTCTTCTTTGTGTAGAGGCATCTTTCTTCCTCTTTTTAAAGGCCACCGGTCCTATTGGATTGTGACCTGTTGGAGTAAGTGTCTCCTTGACCCTGCTTGCTGCAGCAATTGTGGGAGTACTTATTCATTGATCCTGCTCACAGTGCCAATTGTGGGGCCTCAGTTCCCCTGTCAGGAATTGGATCTTTGTGGACATCAGGTATTAGACAGAGAAGATACGAGCAGTCATAGGCGTGAGTATAAGAGAGTCTTTATTGCAGTTCAAGTAGACATTGCTACCAAGGAGCCATTAAACAAAGCAGTTCTTCAAGGTGGCCTCAAAAAGTAGCAGCCTCCAACATAGGAGCCATACAAAGTAGCCCTTGCTAATACAGTAGCAAACACAGGAACCATACCAAGCAGCCATGCCCTACATAAAAGCAGCCTTAGTAAACATAGGAGCTATCACGCAAAGTAGTCTGACCAGGCAGCCTCATACTGGCTAGTCAGTAACATATTTTTTTAGAAATATATTTTATTGATTTTTTACAGAGAGGAAGGGAAAGGGATAGAGAGTTAGTTTTGCATTTCTTTTTTAAATATGTTTTATTGATTTTTTTACAGAGAGGAAGGGAGAGGGATAGAGAGTTAGAAACATCCATGAGAGAGAAACATCCATCAGCTGCCTCCTGCACACGCCCTACTGGGGATGTGCCCGCAACCAAGGTACATGCCCTTGACCGGAATTGAACCTGGGACTCTTCAGTCCACAGGCCGACGCTCTAGCCACTGAGCCAAACTGG
Source organism: Myotis brandtii (assembly GCF_000412655.1). NCBI lineage: Eukaryota > Metazoa > Chordata > Mammalia > Chiroptera > Vespertilionidae > Myotis > Myotis brandtii. The sequence goes on along the minus strand of NW_005353967.1, from coordinate 2,909,928 downwards.
TCAGGGCAAGTAACATATTTTATACTAACTTAGACAAAAGAGGTTTCTAGCCAAATAGTGACATCAATATTTGGGCTATAGAAAGGCACGCCTGTGTACTCGGTTTTTCACCTGTGTATAGCAAATTGGCCTTGAGCAACCGGTGTACTCTGGACAGGGCCCCCACACTCCAATTTGCCTTAAATATCTGGCTTACTTTGGACAGGGTTCCCACCACATCAATATTTGGGCTATAGAAAGGCACGCCTGTGTAGTGTATACAGTGCAATCATTGTGTATTTGCTTTTTCACCTATGTACGGCAAATTGGCCTTGAGCAACCGGTGTACTCTAGACAGGGCCCCCACACTCTAATTTGCCTTAAATATCTGGCGTACTTTGGACAGGGTTCCCACTGGACCCTACTCCTTATGATCTCATTATCCTATCTAATAAAAGAGTGATATGCAATTAACCATCACTCCCTCACTCCGTCACAAAGATGGCGGCCGCCACGGAGCTGGAGTGAGCAGGAGTCTTGGGTTGCCCCAGCGATGGAGGAAGCCAAGCTTCACGCCTGCCCTGGCTGCCCTGAGCTCCATATGCAAATTAACCATCACTCCCTCACTCTGTCACAAATATGGCGGCAGCCATGGAGCTGGAGCGAGCACGAGTCTTGGGTTGCCCTGGCGATGGAGGAAGCCAAGCTTTCCACCTGCCCTGGCCGTCCTGAGCTCCGCTCAAGGCTACAAAGTTTCAATAAAAGAAGATAAATAAATCCCAGATACCTGCTTCCAGCCCGCAGGCGTGGCCAGCCTGAAAATGGCCATCAGCCCCTCATCCAGGCTGGCCAGGAACCCCAGTGGGACCCCCCCCCACCCTGAAGGGGCTGTGGCCAGCCTGAAAATGGCCCTCAGCCCCTTACCCAGGCTGGCCAGGCACTCCAGGGAGA
>NW_005353967.1:2858222-2907072 GCF_000412655.1 Myotis brandtii | reverse complement strand
GTCAAGGGCATGTACCTGGGTTGCGGGCACATCCCCAGTAGGAGATGTGCAGGAGGCGGCTGATCGATGTTTCTCTCTCATCGATGTTTCTAACTCTCTATCTCTCTCCCTTCCTCTCTGCAGAAAATCAATAAAAATATATATAAAAAAATATTAAAAAAAAAAGAAGGGAGATAAAAGAAGAAGAATGAATGGATTTATTTATATACTAGAGGCCTGGTGCATGAAATTCGTGCATGGTAGGGGGGGGTGGCCTCAGCCCAACCTGCACCCTCTCCAATCTGGGAGCCCTCAGGGGATGTCCTAATGATGTCTTAAGCCCGCTCCCCATGGTTCTCTGCTCTCTGTGGGGCCTGCCTGCTCCATACCATGGCAACAGCCAAGCGGGCCCGGCTGGGTGCTGCCTGCAAGCTGCGCTTGCCTGCTCGTGGGTCACCCCGGCGATGGCCAAGGGCTTCCAGCTGCCTGGCTGCCGGCCGCCATCTTGGCTGACAGTTAATTTGCATAAGGATATGCTGATTAGCCAATGGGAAGGGTAGCGGTCATACACCAATTACCATGTTTCTCTTTTATTAGTGTAGATATGAAACAATTAAGCCTGAAGATAATCAGTAATGAGTGGTTAGATGTCATTTACCTGTTTCTGTTTCAATTTGTTTTCTTGGAAGAAACTTGTAAACATGAACTACATATAAATCCCCTTTCTCAAAATTGTGTGCAACTCTTTTCCTGGACATTTAAAAGAGAAGACAAGCTTTCCAGTAGAATATGCGTGTATGACTTTGGAAAGTTTAGAGCAGAATCATAAAAATGAACACACTGCATTTGCTGCACACAAGCTTTTGGCCCAGTTTGTACAACCTGGGGTTTCCATGCATCCTCTTCTCCTGCCATTCAGCTCTGCAGGCTGGCTGGAGGGAAAGGAATCTTACTTGTTCTCCCAAAACAGATAAAAGATCTCTGCCATATGCCAAGATTTAAACCTCCCAGACCAAGCTAGGGACTCAAATCAATCCATCTGGAAAATGCAATAGAACTAACAATCTCAATCAGCATGTGGTGGTCTGGGGGAGTTTTTGCCTTGCTCAATATATTGGTTTTGACAAAAACATGGAGCATCTGCTGGGGAAGGCATCTTGTCATCTTGCTGCTCACCTCCACTGCCCTGCTCCTGACCTGGACCAGGTGTGTCTGTTAGCACTTCGCCCAGCTCTTACTTTGGGAAGGACAGTGGCATGTGGCTACAAGTTGGCTGTAATTGAGGACACTGTCTACAGTGTCCTGGTTTCCAGCACCCACAGGAGGTGGAGACTCATCTGGGCTTCAGAGGGCAGCTTAGCATCTTCACCTCTGTTCTGTTTTTCCCAGCATCCTCTGCATAGTGCCCAGCCTGGTTCATGGAAGCACGTCCTTTACAGATGCTTTTCCATGAAAAGAAATGCTCAGTGTGATTTTTGCTTTACAAAACGTTTGATGGTCTCTCCCCACTCTTCCCTTGTGCCAATTCAGATTCCTAATTAATGGTGGTGCTTCTGGGTAGGTGTGTTTGGGTATTTTGTTTGTTTTGTTTTGTTTTTTCATTTCTTACCCTTAACTAGCAAATTGTAATCAGACCACTGAATCAAATTGTGCCTTTTTCATGATAAGTATGATTGTCATACATGAAAATCATGCTTTATTCTTCTATAGAACAGATATTTAAGGTTCTGTAATTGTCAGTGCATTTTACATTAAGTTATGGTTTGGTCTTGTCTGCACTGAATCTCATTGCATCAGTTGCATCCCCACTATGATTTTTTTAAAATATATTTTATTGATTTTTTACAGAGAGGAAGGGAGAGGGATAGAGAGTTAGAAACATCGATCAGCTGCCTCTTGCACGCCCCCTACTGGGGATGTGCCCACAACCAAGGTACATGCCCCTGACCAGAATCGAACCTGGGACCCTTTCAATCTGCAGGCCAACGCTCCATCCACTGAGCCAAACCGGTCAGGGCCCCACTATGATTTTTTTCTGTTATTAAAAACCTGTTTGCTTATGTCTGGAAATTGGTTAGGTAACCCAATGAATATATTTATTTAATTTGTAAAGGTCTCTTCTAGCATCTTATTGACGTGTGTGAAGAGAATGCCCTCTTTCTCATTCTCCAGCCCCATTTGTGTTGTCCTTCACTTAATTGGTTTCTGCGTTTGGTATTGTCACCAAGATTGTGCTGTTATGGGTGTTAGCCATGCATTCCTCCTAGCACCTCTCCTCTGGGAAGGATGACTCCCAAAGTGCCATTGCAAAATTTCTCCCAGGGAATCTTCTATTCTGTGTAAACATTCCAGGTCCGGGACAAACTCTCCTTTCCCACACGCACACACACAACACAGCACAGCATCATTTCTCTAAATCTCAGCCTCCTCAAGAAAGAAGGATGCGATTTATTAAGTGCAGGACTCATCCATTTTTTAAATTGCTCTAACCCACTAACTAAAAGTTTGTTGAATAATGACTCCAAACAAAACAAAGCAGTTAGCTTTTGAAATTATTTCCCAAACTTATCTTTCTGGGGAATACATTTCAAAATATTTCTAAATAATCTTTTCCAACTCAAACACAATTTCTTAGATTAATGCAATTAATCCCTACATGAAAAGTTAAACATTTTGAATATATAATAACTGGTTTGTGGTTTGGAAAAAGAAAAGTGGAGAAAAAGTTAAGACTGCTAAATTTTAGTCTGTGCTTTACTGGAAGCCAGCACTCATTCATTCTCACTCATTTATTCAACAGCTCTTTTGCGCTAAACCAGCGGTTCTCAACCTGTGGGTCTCGACCCCTTTGGGGGTCGAACAACCCTTTCACAGGGGTCGCCTAAGACCATTGGAAAACACATATATAATTACATATTGTTTTGTGATTAATCACTATGCTTTAATTATGTTCAATTTGTAACAATGAAAATACATCCTGCATATCAGATATTTACATTACGATTCATAACAGTAGCACTTTCACAGGGGTCGCCTAAGACCATCGGAAAACACATATATAATTACATATTGTTTTTGTGATTAATCACTATGCTTTAATTATGTTCAATTTGTAACAATGAAAATACATCCTGCATATCAGATATTTACATTACCATTCATAACAGTAGCAAAATTACAGTTATGAAGTAGCAATGAAAATAATTTTATGGTTGGGGTCACCACAACATGAGGAACTGTATTAAAGGGTCGCAGCATTAGGAAGGTTGAGAACCACTGCTCTAAGCCATCAACAGATAAAAATTTCTAAACTAGGTGCTACCAAACATTCATTTTGCATTAAAGATTTTTTTTTGAGTACAATGAATGGACACTCAATTATGCTAAGGGGACATAAAGAGAGGTTATGATCATATCAGGTATCAGCTACAGGATCTATTATTGTTCTGTTTGAATCACGTGGCTGCACATATTCAGTCCTTTGCTACGCTGTGCTGCCCTGAGTTTCTTTCTGAGTGATTTCCTGAGCATACGTTCCCATGTGATGCTCACGGCGTCTTCCAGGGCCTGGCTGTGGCCTCTGCAGCCTCAGGAACCCTGTGCTCTTCATTCCAGAAAGTGCCCTCCATGCAGGAACAGCCATGATTTAGACAAAAGGCCAGTAACAGCACCTGAAAATGGAGTCTGAGCTCCTTGCTTGAGTGATGTTTCCAAGGTACCAGTGGCATTTGCATCCCATGATCCTCATTGTGGACATTTCCAGACGCCATGATAAGGAATGTCCCCATGAATCCCCCACCCATGGTGGTGCCTCACTAAGACCCCGTTGTAGGGGAAACGGGTGTTTCATCCTTGCACTGAGGGCAGGAGCAGTGCCTCCCAGAGACATGTCCATGCTGCCTGTCTCGCTGGCCAGCAGAACACAGAAGGAATCAATGCATATTGATGAATGGATGAATTAATGAATGGACACAACTATGCTGTCTTGAAAACGATAGGATTTTCTACCACCCCTTCTCTCAGCCTTTACAATGGTTTTCTAAAGACAGTTAAAAACTCAAATTCTCACATTCACCAAATTTTAATCATATAGTCTAACTCTGGCCATTTTAGTGGAACATGCAGACAGACACAGAACACGAATGAGGACAAAGGTGATGTTGAGGACAAGTACACAAGTATTGAGGGAAACCAGTTACTGTGATGGCTATTCAGCATCCCCTCTCACCCACCATGGACCCCTCCTCTATCCAGCTCTGCCCATCTCTATGCCCTGGTGGTGACATCCTTGGACTAGACTGCCTCAGAGTCTGGCTTGAGATTAGATCAGCCAGGAAATCCCTAAGAAATGTGGGGCGAGGAATAGAGAAAGATCCAAGCACTTTTTTCTCTACTCTCCCCCTGCTCTGGCCACATTGTTCTGTCCCTTCCATAGCTCTGTCTATCATTAAAATGGAGTGATGGCTGAGATCAGTTCCTATTGTGGCTCCTCCCTAAGGGCCTCCAGGGTAGGTGCGATTGTCTTTGCCCCGTGGTGGCAAACTGTGGCTCGCGAGCCACATGCGGCTCTTTGGCCCCTTGAGTGAGGCTCTTCCTAAGCCTTAGGAGTACCCTAATTAAGTTAATAACAATGTACCTACCTATATAGTTTAAGTTTAAAAAAGTTGGCTCTCAAAAGAAATTTCAATCGTTGTACTGTTGATATTTGGCTCTGTTGACTAATGAGTTTGCCGACCACTGCCCTAGCCCATCTCCACAGTCCACTTACTAGGGGTCCAGATGGACACAGACCCCTATCTCTCCCTCATATCCAAATGAATTCAAGATTTGCTTATGAAAATTTAGACCTCATAAGCACTAAAATAAAATATAAAATAAACTGATGAACAAAATAGATCCAGAGATGTAGAAACATGAACAGACTGATGAATCTCAGAGGGAAGGCAAGGGTAGGTGGGTAGAAAGAGATGAACCAAAGAACTTATATGCATATATACATAGCCCATGGCCACAGACAATAGTGTGGTGAAGGCCTAGGGTAGGGGGAGAGGGTGGGCTAGAAGCGGTCAGTGGGGGAAAATAGGGTACATCTGTATAACTTTCAATAGCAAAAATAAATGACACATATATGAAACTCTTTGAGGATTTCAGGCATCAAGAAGGCTCTCTGATGCTAGAACTGGAAACTGTAAAAGAACACAAGAGAACTATATTCAAAATTTTCTGTACTCTGGAAACACCTTATATGGCAAATATAATAGCCTGTAGCAGACACATTTGGCTTTTACCCAGTATCTGGGGCCCACACCTCATGATTCTGGATTCCTAACAGAACCTGGTTGTGTTCATGAATTCATTCAGCCAGAGTTTCTGGGAAAGTGACTCACCCCAGCCCTGGCCAATTGGAGCATCCCCCAGCACCCTGATCTGTGGCCCTGGCCAGTGCTTTGTGTGACAGGGTCATGCACTCAGCCCATGGCAGCTGTTGGGAAGTCAGACCTCTCCTCGCCCTCAAAATTAGGTTTCTCTTTCTCCTTTTTCTCAAAATGAAGGCCATTCATTCATTTACCACTCACTCATTTATTGATTCCATCTCAACTACTTCGAATACTACCAATAAAGCCTTCAGTGTCTGCATCCAGGAGACATTTACTTATAACTGTGTGAGAGCAGACTTAACTTGAGACAAAGAGCTTCTCCACTAACGGAAATCAATCCTTTACAAGGAAAGCAGCCTGAAACATCAGTGAAAGCCCCCAGCATCTCTCTTGACTGTGGTCATCTGGGCCGGGGGCTGCTTGAAATTATTTCACAAGATCAAAATATAAAGAAAGCAGAAAAAGAAAGCAACAGGCAGCTCAGATTCTGGGGAACTCTGTGATATCTGTTTAATATGATAAGAAGAAAGTGGCAGAAGAGAGATGTTTTCTATTATTTATTAGCATCCCTCAGGCAGTGGAATCAAAGCTCCAGCTTCCTTAACAAGAGCAGATGTGTTGGAAGCGAACTTTCTGACCCACAGAAATGGATGTGGCCACTTGACTGCCAAACAAGTTTTTGCCTGTGGTCGGTATGGAGACTTTGCTTTTCCTGTCTTGGTGGAAACACACAGTTCCTTACAGTGCAGATTGTCCCTAGCTTTCAAGCAATAGAAACAAATAAAACTAAACAAAACAAAAACCCGAGTGCCCTGTTGACGCCAAACGATGCCATCCTGGACCCCCCCAAGCAATAGAAACAAATAAAACTAAACAAAACAAAAAGTGCCCTGTTGATGCCAGACGATGCCATCCTGGATCCCGGGAGAGGATGAAACTGCCAAACACACCTGGCTCCTGCAGGAAAACATGGGGTTTCTTTAGATCAGAATTTCAGTCCCACCCTTATACTCACCTTGTCTTGCCCTTCTTCAGGTTTACTTCTGAGGGTTGGGCCCTCATCACCACCTCCCCTTCTTTCTGGTCACTGCCCGATGGTCACCAAAAGCTTTAGCTCATTCTGGACTTACCCAAACTCCTGCTTTCAGTCTAGGCAACTTGAAAGCTGTGGCATCATGCATGGACAAATAGTTAAAAAGAATTTATATTTAGCACACAACTTTTTCAAAAGCCATAAATAATTCAAATAGATATATTCTCATACATTATGGATATGTGTGTGTTCTCTACAACATAATTATTACTCATTTATCTTTGTTATTAACATGTGTAGATATTCTAATGTACATTTTAGACTCTTTCATCTATCAAAGAGTTGATATTTGTAGCATTCAGCTAATGTCTACTGTTTTGCTTGTCTCTTTTTTGGAATAGAATCCCCCCCTTTTTTGGCAAACTGATCCCAGCTTCCATGTGGTTCCACTGGAGACAGAGAAAGGCAGAACACAGCAGGCTGGTGAAGAGTTTGGGCTCTGGAATAAACCCTATAAGGTGATAGTATTGTTATTCTCATGAAATAGGTGATGAAATTGAGACATGAAGAGGTTATATAACTCTCCTTATGTTAGGCAGGTTTTACTATATTGGCAAAAAATGAATACAGACCCTGCTTCTCCCAGTTTTTAGCTATCAGGATCTATTCAAACCATACCTCTCCATGCTCATTCAGAGAGAAAAGTGGGGGGTGGGGAGCTTTACTTCTTTATGATGCTGAATCATTTCCCCAGGGTTGTCATAACAAATTAAGACAAAATTGGTGTCAGCATCAAGGTGTCAGCAGGGCCACACTCCCTGCGAAGGCTCCAGGGGAGGATCTATTCCATGCTGCTTCTATTTCCAGCAGCTCCGGGAAATCCTTGACATTTCTGGGCTTGTCTACATCACCCAAATCTCTGCCATATTCATCCATCTTCTCTGCCTCTCTGTGTGTCCTCTCCTATCATTATAAGAACGCGTCATTGGATTTAGGGCCCATCCTAAATTCAGAATGATCTCATCACAAGATCCTTAACTTATTTACATCTGTGAAGACCCTATTTCCAGTAAGGTCATATTCTGAGGTTCCAGGTGGGCATATATTCTGGGAAAACACTATTCAACCCACTCTAAATGCTCACAGCTAAAAGATAGACTTCACTCTACTTGTCCCATCACACCAAACTCAAGTGCAGCAACATGCCACTTCCTTAAACCCATGCCCCCACTTATTTGGGGGCCCTTCTCTGACCCACTTTGTTGCACATTCACTCCCACACTTGTTGAATGTGATCACCAGTGGAGGAGAGGAAGAGGGAGGGAAGAGCTGGTTTGGGGTGGGAGGTAATGGGAGCCTTTTCAGGCATGTTGCATCAAAACATCTCTCAGGCACATAAATGGAAATTGCCAGTATACAGGCACATTGGCTGTCTGGAGCTCAGGGGAAAATGGGGCTGGTGATAATTTGGGGAGTCACTAGTATATAATAGTATTTAAAGCAAAGGTATTGGACAAGAGCACTTCGGAATGAGGATAGATAAGAAAACAGTTTAAGAACTGAGCCATGGGGCTGAAAGAAGAGGAAGATTAAGTAAATAGTCTGAAAGAAAACACAGGGCAGAGGGCCAGAATCTTATTAATGGAAAGTTGAAGCTTTTGCTCTAGTGGAAAGCAAAGAACTATAGATGAAAGGGATATGCAAGATCCAAGGGGTTTATGTTTTATCTTTGTTTTTCTTAGGAATGACATTGAGCACAGTATGACTTTTGGCTGATAGGAATGAGTCAGGGCAAGAGGAGATATTGATGCAGAAGAGAGAAAGTATTATTAGGAGCTCAAACTTAGCAGTTAGGACCCACACAAGTGGAATTACAGGGAAGATGAAATGGGTACTTAAGTCCACAGGCTGACAAGTACTAAGATGGAGAGACAAATAAAAAGACTTAATGGATAAGAAAGAATGCATTGGTGAAAGAGGAGAACAACAACATACCCAAACAATGAATATGCACTATCCATAAGTACCTGCAGTTTTTTCAGGTACAAGTGTTTCTCCAGAAGGCATTCATCCTACATAATTGTCTTTACAATGCAAAGCCAAGACCCTGCTTCTTTGGATAAGCACCACACATTATGACATAGACAGGCAGCCACTAGTTTGCGAATGTGTGACTCATGCAACAGGAAGTAGCCCAAGAATGAGCACACTTGTGACTGGATGGCTCTAATGGCCCTTCTGTTATGACACCCAGGGAAGATTCTGGTGGCTGGGTGCAAGACTACCAGCAATGTTCATGCGAACTATGTATTTAGCAGTTGTTTACAGCTTTTATGTTTCAGGAAGATATGTGTCCCATGGCAGAGAATGTAATTACTAACTGTCTTATAATGAGTTTCCTTGAATCTTTATTTCTTCTGGAACTAATATTCTTCTGTTTCTGGCTAGATAAGATGCATTCTCAGAAGACCGGGAGTGGAAAATGGCCCATCCACTCCCCAGCTCCGTGCCCCTGCATGTGTCCCTTCACCTCTCTTAGCTCTGTTTGTTCCTCTATAAATAGGTGCAATCGCACCTGCCTCTTGAAGTTGTCATTTAGATTAAGTGAGACAGCATGTTTGAAAACACCTGATGGAGTGCAAAAAAATATAGGAGTTGCCGAATAAGGAAAATCTTTGTTTCTTAAAAGAGCTATCAAAGCTGGAGCAGGCTGGGTACCTGTGTTGTTCATACCAGCCACTCCAGAATTATTCCCAAGAACATTCACACAACAGTTAATTTTTTAGCACAGTCTTTTTTTCTTGTGCGTGTCTTGTAACTTCATAATTCAACACTCTGATGATCATCACATCACTCATACACATATTATGTCTGAGTATTTGGATTTTGAATGGCATTAAGTTCCCCCAGATATTAGCTGGAAAGCTGATTCTCTTTATTTTAGGTTTTTAATATAAAAAAACTGATTTGATGTCAGCCTTTAGGCCTTTACATTCTAATAAAAATGCACCAAGGAGGAATATGAATTTGGCATAGTACTATTTGGTTTGGTTAGTTGATATTTACCTCTTCACCCAGAAGGATTTCTCAGCCCAGCACAGGCAGCATACAGAACTAGGAATCTGTGTTTGTTACTGGAACCCATGAAAGGTGTGTGGGAGTGGCAGAAAGCAGTGGTCAGGAACCTGGGTCCTAGAAACCCTAGGAGAGGATTGAATTCCCAGTTCTTCCATTTGCTCTATTCTGTCATGTTCCAACATGAGACAGAAGGTACATTGGAAATTGGGGCATTTAAAGAGTATTTGTTACCCAGGGATTATTTACAAAGGTTCAGTGCAGGAGAACCACAAGGCAGGAAACCAGGGCTGGCAGCAAAAAGAGTGATAGCAAAGTCGAGACTGAAAAGGTGAGAGGAAAGGGCAGGAACCAGGCCAAAGGAGGCAAATCCTGTAGATTTGGTTTCTTGAGAGAAACTGGCCCAAAGGGACCTCCCAGAAAAGATATCAGGAGAATATCTTACTTCCTGCTGAAGCTTTCTATTGGGCAACCCCAAATGGAAGCCGAGGACAGAGAACAGGGAACAGTGAGGACTCCGGGTAGCAAATGGAAGGGACCAGCACACTCCCTGTGCGAAAGTACTAATTCCCAGCCTGCACTCCCTGGCCATAAAATTAGAATGGTGATAATGTCTGTCTTATAGGGTTAAGGTAACATTACATAAAATATAGACCTTAGCACATAAAAATACATCATTAAATACTTCTTGATGATGTCTTCATCTACCTCCTCAAAGAAAGAAGATGATGCTATTGATGCAATGTTATAGGACAAGACTTGAAAAGCCAGGTGATGAAGCAGGAAAAGAGATATTATTCTTGTAAGTTACTCCCTGATCATGTCTCACATTCTTTACTCTGACTCTAGACTTCTTAAATGTAGCAACAGCAAAATGAAGCCTCTAGGACAGTGATGGCGAACCTATGACACGCGTGTCAGAGGTGACACGCGAACTCATTTTTTTGGTTGATTTTTCTTTGTTAAATGGCATTTAAATATATAAAATAAATATCAAAAATATAAGTCCTTGTTTTACTATGGTTGCAAATATCAAAAAATTTCTATATGTGACATGGCACCAGAGTTAAGTTAGGGTTTTTCAAAATGCTGACACGCCGAGCTCAAAGGGTTCGCCATCACTGCTCTAGGAACTGAAACAAATAAGGGGAAATGTGGAGATGAATGTTGGCAGGCAGAGGAAGCAGTGTGTCCAAGGCTCAAAGTAGGAGACACACGGGGGTTTCTGTACTGCAAGTATTTCCAGAATGCTGGCAATGGTGAGGGAGGCTGGTGAAAGGTAAGGCTAGCAAGAAAGGCAGCAGTGAGGTTGGGAAGTGTCCTGGATGCCATGCATGGAATTGGAGTTCTGTCTTATAGGAAATAGAAATCTTTGCATTACTTTAAGCAGGAGAATTTTTTAAATGTAATCAATAATATTAAGAATGAAATGGGAGATATCACTATAGATCCTGCAGCCATTAACAAGATAATCAGGAAATATTATAAACAATTTTATGCTCATAAATTTAACAACTTAGAAGAAATGAACCAATTGCTCAAAACTATAAATGACTAAAATGCAAACAAGATGAAATAGATCATCTAAAATGCCCTATTAAACACATTTAAACTTCCAGCAACTTCTAGGGCCTCATCCTCCCCTGCATTCATCTGATGAATGGGGACAGTGAACAGGTGAAGAAGGCACACCCACATTGAATGCCTGAAGCTGGATAATTTACATGTCACTTTGTCTCACATCCCACTAGTAATGATTAATCATATGGTCCTACTTATATGCAAGACCTGGAAATTAGAGTTTACTTGTAGACCTAGAAAGAGGAGAACATGGATGCTGGTAGTGCACAGGGAGAGCCCTAAGGAGTGTCTTCTCCCAATATTTGAAAGCTAATTAATACTATATAATCATAGCCATCATCATCATCATCATCATCATTTTCATTGTCATCACCATCACCATTATCATTACCATCATCATTGTCATTATTGTTTTCTTCCCCTTCTCCTTCTTCTTCTTCTTCTTCATCACAATCATCACCACCATTAACATCATTGCAGCCAATTGGCAATAACTAGGTATGTGGCCTGTATTGGGTTGAATAGTATCCCTTCAAAATTCATGTCTTCCTGGAATTTGTGCATATGACCTTATTTAGAAGTAGGGTCTTGTCTTACGTACAATTTTGGTGAAAATAAACAAGATAAAGAATAATTTTCTCCATTTTGCTTGCATTATATGGTAGTTCTACTTTTAGTATTTTAAAGAATCTCTATGCTGATTTCCATAAAGACTGCACCATTTTACATTCTAACCAACAGTATACAAGGGTTTTAATTTCTCTACATCCTCATCAATATTGTTTATTTAATAATAGCTATCATAACATGTATGAGGTAATATCTCATTGTGATTTTGATTTACACTTCCCTAATGTTTAGTACTGATGAGCATCTTTTCATATACCTGATGGTTTGTTATATGTCTTATTTGGAGGATGTTTATTCAAGTCCTTTGCCCATTTTAAATAAAAATCAGGTTTTGTTTGCTTGGTTTTTGCTATTGACTTGTAGGAGTTCCTTGTGTGTTTTGAATGTTAATTCTTTTCATGTGTGGTTTTTAAATAAGTTCTCCCATTATGTGGGTATGTAGGTTGCTTTTTTACTCTGCTGATGGTTTTCCTTTGCTGTCTAGAAGCTTTTAGTTTGATGTAGTTGCACTTATTAATTTTGCTTTTGTTGTTTGTGCTTTTTGTGTCACACCCAAAAAATCAATACCAAGCCCAATGTCATGAAGCTTTTCTCCTTTATTTTCTTCTAAGAATTTTACAGTTTCAGGTCTTGCATTTAAATCTTTAATCCATTTGAATTGATTGTTTTGTATAATGTAAAATAAGAATCCAATTTTATTCTTTTACATGTGGATATCCAGTTTTCCCAGCACAATTTTTTTAAGAGACTATCCTTGCCTCACTGTGTATTCTTTCACCATTGTTGAAAATCAGTTGACTATATATGTGTGGGTTTTTTCTGGGCTCTCTATTCTGTTCCATTGGCCTTCTGGATATAAACCCCCCAAAATCGAAATCAAGATCTCAAAGAGATATTCACACTTTCATGTTCATTGCAGCACTATTCGCAGCCAAGATATGGAAACAACTTAAGTGTCCATTATTCTTTCACCATTGTTGAAAATCAGTTGACCATATATGTGTGGGTTTTTCTGGGCTCTCTATTCTGTTCCATTGGCCTTCTGGATATAAACCCAAAAAAATTGAAATCAAGATCTCAAAGAGATATCCATACTTTCATGTTCATTGCAGCACTATTCGCAGTAGCCAAGATATGGAAACAACTTAAGTGTCCATTACAGATAAATGAAAAGAAAATGTGGTATATACATATAATGGGATTATTGGGCCCTATAAAAAGAAGTTCTGTTATTTGTGACAACATGGATGAGCCTGAGGGATATTATGCTAAGTGAAATAAGCTAGTAACAGGACAAATACTGCACGATCTCACTTATGTGAGATATATAAAGTAGTCAAACTTACAAAGCAGAGACTATAACAGTTACCAGGGGTTGGGAAATGGGAAGCTGTTCAATTGATGTAGTTTCAGTTACACAAAATGAGTAAATTCTAGATCTGCTGTACAACAAAGTACCTAAAGTTAACAACAAGATATTGTGCACTTAAAACATTTGTTAAGAGAGTAGATTTTATGTTAAGTGTTACCACAAAAAAAATAGGTAGAACACAAGAAAAATTTTGGAGGTGATGGATATGTCTATTGTCACTTAGGCTTTTATATATATAGATAAAAAATACCAAGTGTTGGCAAGGATGTGGAGAAAAGGGAACCCTTATGCACTGTTGGTGGGAATGTAAATTGGTACAAACACTATGGAAACAGTGTGGCAATTCCTCAAAAAAATTAAAAATAGAACTACCATATGATCCACCAGTTCTGCTTCTGAGTATTTATCCAAAGAAATCCAAAACACTAATTCAAAAAAATATGTGCATCCTTATGTTCATTGAGTATTATTTGCAATAGCCAAGATATGGAAACAACTTAAGTGTCCATTAACAGATAAATGAAAAGAAAATGTGGTATATACATATAATGGGATTATTGGGCCCTATAAAAAGAAGTTCTGTTATTTGTGACAACATGGATGAGCCTGAGGGATGTTATGCTAAGTGAAATAAGCTAGTAACAGGACAAATACTGCACGATCTCACTTATGTGAGATATATAAAGTAGTCAAACTTACAAAGCAGAGACTATAACAGTTACCAGGGGTTGGGAAGTGGGAAGCTGTTCAACTGATGTAGTTTCAGTTACACAAAATGAGTAAGTTCTAGATCTGCTGTACAACAAAGCACCTAAAGTTAGCAACAAGATATTGTGCACTTAAAACATTTGTTAAGAGAGTAGACTTTATGTTAAGTGTTACCACAAAAAAAATAGGTAGAACACAAGAAAAATTTTGGAGGTGATGGATATGTCTATTACTTTGATTTGTGTGATGATAACAAGGATATTTGTATATGTCCAAACTCATGAAAATGTGTATTGTGTACGTTAAATACGTGCAGCTTATTGTATATCAGTTGCACCTCAATAAAGCTGTTAACTATTTTTTTTGGCTTGGAGTCCTACAATTTCAACCTATAGCAGGGATAGGATCCGAGGGTAATTGTAGATGTATCAATGGGAGGGAGAGGTCATTGAAATCAAGTTAAGATGAGGTCATAGTGGATTAAAGTAGGCCCTAACTCAATGACTTATTTCTCTATAAGAAACTTGGACACACAAACACACACTGACAACACAATGTGAAGACTCAGGCAGAGACTGGAGCTTTGCTGCCATAGTAAAGAACGCCAAGGATCACCAGTAAACACCAGAAGCTGAAGAGGCAAGGAAGAATAGTCTTCCCTAGAGCTTCGGAGGCTCTTCCCCATTGACTCCTGAATTTTGGATTTCCACCCTTCAGAACTTGAGACAATAGCTTTCTATTGTGTTACTGTGTATAGCAACCACCGGAAACTAATCCATGACTTATAGGAATTCAATAGGCTTGGATGGGCCACATGCATGAAAGAGCTTTACTAGTTACCACCAACATTACCCTTCTGTTGCACTCTTGGGGCTACCCTAGCAATCTTGTCACCTCCTTCTTCCTGAACTCACTGTTGTTCACCAAAATTCCCCTTCACGTTCACAGGTGCACATCTGTGTAGCTTGGGTGTGTGTTCTAGAGTTCAGACTAGTGATCGTAGGAGATGTAGCTCGTCCCCATGGAGACAAGAGCATCACAAGGGTGTCATGGAAACTGCAGAGCCAAAAATTAAACATGAATCACAGGCTTGTCATACACAGGACATGCGACCAGGCATGCACACACACATGCTCACCCACCTCCACCAGTTGTCACATAGAGTTCAACTGCATTACATAGGACATGGCCATCATGTGGGTGAACATCCCCCTGAGCCAGGTTCAGCAAGCATGTCACGGGCTGGTGACCTGGCCCAAGGGCTACTACAGTCAACAGGTTGTCTGCAACTTTGGGCTTTGGAAGTACTGGGTCCATATTGTGCCCACCTAATTCACACCTTGCTGCAGCAAACTATTTTGAATTGATGGTGAGTATAAAGGCTTCTATGATTGCAATCCATATTTCATTTCCTGCCATAAAATAATAACTTGAGAAATGCAGAGGAATACACCATTAACAATTTAACATTCACTTTCAATAAATAGGAAGCATTTTACAGGGAACTGCAGCCTATTATGGAGATCATAATTTGTGCTCTGTGCCAGAAAAATGTATTCTCAATTTCACTGCACCCTCTGCCCAGCTACAAAACCCGAAACTCCCTTTGCATTATAGATTCTCATTATGATAGATTAGCAAATCTAGTGTAAAAACTCCTGTTGAACACAGCTTGCACCGTTTTAAATGAAGATGCCAAAACATGTCAGCCTTTCTTGCAGTGATGGCAGAATTGAAATTGCCCCTCATTTATATGAGACAACTATAAATGCTGAAATACAGATTACCATACATTCAAAATGGTCCTGCCTGTGCACTTCCCCTGATAATTTATGCTTTCTGCAGTCCCCTGTGCAGCACGCCTCTTCTTCTGAACTTTTCAGAAAATACCAGTATTTGAATCTTGAAATTAAATTGCATCAAAGCAACACCACAAATCCTGCCCCGTTAAGATCTTTTCCTGTGCACTTATGACTTGCATTTATGATCATCTGCACCCATCTGTCATCTAATCTGGAATTCAGATCTAATAAGACATAAGGTTTCCATGGTACAAAGGCAGCAATCTTGTTCATCTTATGGGTAAAGAGTAATAAAAAGATGTCAGGTAATGTAAATACCATGATTTCAATGAATTAGAATTAGAGGTGAGGAATGATTCAGCTCTTTATTTTGCTGGTTAAAGAAAGGGCTTTTTTCTTACATCCAAGTAAGAAGTGACATTCAGATACCAGATAGTCACCCACAGGGGGTGGCGGGGGGGGAGTAAATTAAAACTTTAAATGTATCATTGCACCTACAAAGAAATTCCCAGATCAAGTCACACTCTATGTGAATGAGGAATCTCAAGCAGATATGACTTTCTTTCCTATATTCCAGAGCATGCTTTGTGAAATAAAATAAAAAATATATCTAAAAAACAACAACAATGAATTCCCTAATAAAAATATAATTATTTCACGTTTCTTCACAGCTTAGAGGTAAATGGGATAGAGTGAGAGAAAATGGGAGACATTTCATTTATTTAATTCCCAACACAATAAACACAGTACTTCTGTACCTTGATATTATAGTGGAAATACTATGTAATTTGTTGAATTCCCTTAAAAATGTGGAATTGAGCATAAGGTACTTTTTTACATTTTTGCTGTCTTCATGAATTGTCATCCTGTGCACTTACTTCCTATCAAGGTTGCAAGTGTGAAGTATTTCCCAGTGGGATACAAAGGGCAGGGATAGAAAGCAAAAAATGACTCTGGCCTCAAACTTAGGAGGGTCTGGGCCAATGGGACAAACCAGCAGAGGAAGTCAGGATAACTTCATAGTTTAAAGATGACCTTGAATTTGGCTCTGCCTGCTTGAATCTGTGCTTTCCTCTTGTCCATACTGTAAATCAAAATGGCAGGACTCCAAGCAAACTTTACAAAGGGTACTTAGGTTTGTCCATGTTCACCAAAATTCTGTTAATTCAAGGCTCGGTGAGGATGGTGGTATGTTCACCTCAGTCTATGGGTAATAGCTAAAAAGCCTGACGAGGGGCTCTCAAACCCCATCACCCAAATCTATCAGCTGCTATGTCATGGGGAGCAGCAGTGTTCTATGTGATTATAAAAGCAGAAGAGCCACTGACAAGAGAAGATTACAGGCAGGAGAGTTTTAGCTGACACTAGGAAGAACTTCTCCAAACTCAGAGCTGCTGACCAGACCATGGGCTGTTGAGGGATGAATTCTATTCTTTGACTTCAGAAGAGTGGAGTGGAGCCTGCGCAATGGAGGTCCCATGTTTGGAGTGAGGGTGGGGGAGAGCGAAGTTCTGCATGTTGGCAAGTACTGTGGGGGTTGTTAGAATCCCAAGATGTCCTGAATTGGAAATTGGATGCACCAAGAAATGGAGCAAGAATAAGCACTGGCACCACGTGGAGCCTCTTGGGTGACGAAAAGAGACTTGACTCCCACTTTTGGCTCCATCCGACTTGTGTCATCACCACAGAGACTTCTCAACGCTAAAGCAGGCCATTCCGGAAGATGATCATTGAAATCGGCCAGGTGGCTTAAAGAATGCTGGGTAGCTGAGCTGGAATGCCCTGGGCTGAGTCAGAACAGGATGAATAGCACATGAGGCACGCTGAAAATAACGTCAGCCTTGGAGTTACCCAAACGAGAGCGGGAATCTCACTGTACGTGAGACCTTGGGAAAGTCACTTAACCACTTTGAGCCTCCCTTCCTCATGTGTGAGTGAGGATGAAACTTTCCCCCAGACTTAGTGTAAAAATGAAGTATCCCTGGCACACATGAAGCACTCAATAATAGCCTTTATAATAAGGTTAATTGAGAATGCCACATATTGGATGTAATTGAAATCTTTGCAAAGGAAAAGCTTCCTAAGCACTTCCTGTGTGTCCCTTGGTTTATCATTAGCTGCTCACACCAGTCGCAGGAGAAACCATTCAATACCCACGAGAAAAGACGTCCCAGATGCACACCCCTCTTAGAGTTTGAAGTTTCACAGTAATCTCTCTCTAAAATCCTGCTGACCAGCAGAACCCAAGAACACTTGAGCACTCTGTCATGATCCGACCGGAGCACGCAGCCAGCATTCTCATTTTTCCCAGCAGCCTCACAAGAAGATGAAAAGGCTGGCTTCCCAGTTCAGTCCTCACCTATATGTACATCCATCTTACACAATTAGTCAAAGCCTTGGTCAGCTGTTTGCAAAGAGCCACCAATTTGCAGCTACACGTTAGTAAAGCAGATGACTCTCCAGTAATCTTTAAGTGTCCCTTGTATTTTTTGCTCAGTTGCATTCCTTTTCTCTGTATATTATATTTTTTAATTGATAAACTTTGTTTTTAAGAGCATTTTTAGGTTCACAGAAAAATTGTGTGGAAAGTACAGAGATTTCCCATATACCCCTGCCCTCACATATGCATAGCATTTCCCACCATCAACATCCTGACAGGGTACATTTATTACAATAATGAAGTTACAATAACTCATCATTATCACCCAGAGGTCATAGTTTACATTAGGGTTCACTCATGATATTGTACCTTTCATGGGTTTGGAAAACTATATAATGGCATGTAAAAATGTGTAATGACATGTAATTACATGTCATATAGTGTAGTTTCCCTGTCCTAAAAACCCTCTGTGCTCAGCCTATTCATCTCTCCCTGCACCAAACACCTGGAAACCACTGTCTCCATAAATTTGCCTTTTCCTGGATGTCATGTAGATGGAATTACACAGTATGCAGTCCTTTTGGACTGGCTTCTCTCAGTAACATGGGCATTGACGTTTCCTCCCTATTTTCATGGCTTGGTAGCCTATGTCTTTTTAGTGCTGAGTAATATTCCATTGTCTGGATAGACCACAGTTTATCTATCACCTACCGAAGGACACCATGGTTGCTTCCAACTTTTCACAATTATGAATAAAATTGCTATAAATGTTTGTGTGCAGGTTTTTGTGTAAACATAAATTTTCAAATTCTTTGGGTGTATACCAAGGACCTCAACTGCTAGAGTGTAGGATAAGAGTATGTTTAGTTTTGTAAAAAACTGCCAATCTTCCAAAGTGGCTGCACTATTTCGCATCCCCACCAGCAAAGAATGAGTGCTCCTGTTGCTCCACCCCTTCTCAGCATTTGGTGTTGTCAGTGTTCTAGGTTTGGGGTATCTAATAGGATATCTCATTGTGTTTTCAGTTTACATTTCCCTGATAATATAGGATGTGGAGCATCTTTTCACATGCTTGTTAGCCATCTGTGTATCTTCTTTGGTGAGGTCCAAGTCTTTTGTACATTTTAAAATCAAGATGTTAATTTTCTTACTTTTGAATTTTAAGAGTTCTTTGTTTATTTTGAAAACCAGTTATCAGCTGTGTCTTCTGCAAGTATTTTCTCCCAGTGTGTGGCTTGTCATCTCATTTTCTTCATGGTTTCTTTCACAGAACAGAAGTTTTAACATTTTTTAGACCTCTCCTTCACGCAATACTGGCCCACTGGAAATTTTAAAATATGGCTTTGGTTTTCTACCTCCTGTAGTCTTGACCAACTGAGAGCTAGCTTTGACTGTGACATTCACTGTCAAAGCTAGATGGCCCTGAGACTGGCTATGCCCCTGTGACCTGCAGAGATGAAGAGTAAGAATGGCCCCTGCTGGTATCCTGCTGACACCAGCCCACATTCATCTGGATTTGGAGGATTCAGAGTGCTGATGGGAATGCAGGCTCCAGGTATTGGACCACATCAGACTGAGAGGAAAAACAATAATGTGTATTACTAGCACAGAACCTCAGTGATTATGCCTGTCCTCTAAATGACAGCACTGATTAAATAGTAATTAATTCCTCAACAGACTGAGTTAAATAATCTAGTAAGCTGCAGGTAACACACTTACAATAGTTATTTAATATTTAATGAAATACTTTTGTACGTACCAATATGGCAAGTCTTCCCTCTATCTTGAAGCAGCCCCATTATTATGGAATGAGTTTCCAACAAGGATCCAAGTAAGGATCCGATGATCGATTCATGGTCCCCTTGTAGGACTAAATCATTAGGGGGAAATGAGTCCTGTTTCTCACCCTCTGGCTCAGACTGCAATATGCACCAGCCCAGGCCTGCCAACCAGCAATGAGACCAAGCACACCTGATGGGCTTCTGGGCAACCAAGACCTGAGTGACCAGAAGAGGAGGAAAGGGACCAAAACCAGAGCACTGTTGTTTCTATAGAAATCTGACCACCAGGTGAACATAAGCCTCTGAAGAGGACACAGCTCAGGCCCAGTTGAACTGGTAAAAGGGAAGAAAGAAAAGGTGAGTACCAGAAAGAGATGTTATCTTTAGCAACCATCTCTCTAGCTCCTGGGAACTCAGACTTCTGGGGTCAGCTCCTGGGGAAAAGTGCCCAAGACAACATTCAGGTTTTACTTGAAGTTGCCTGTGCCTGTACCCATTTCTTCTTTTGTGGAACTCTCCGAAGGATGAGTGCCTCAGAGGGCAGACATCTGTGTCATAGACAGAGCATCTCAGGTTGGCTCATCCAATTGTGTCTCACAGGAAGGTAGAAGCATGTTATGAGACCAGGGGCTCCAAGGCTACTCAGAAGACTATTAATTACACATTGACTGTCTCAGGTTTTAATCCCATTTCCTTGTGACCCAGTATTATTAAACAAATGGACTGGACAAGGTGATATTACGGTAACATTACCTGTTAATAAAGATATCCCTATATTCCTTCTACTTCCATGGGAAAATTGGACATTAATGAAGTCAAAACTCAACTGTGAGGAGTGTTCACACTTCCCAGGGAATTTTCTAGAGTTTGATACTTTAGCTTCCCTGTTTTAGCCTTAAGACAAACAAGCTTCCCTTTTCCACCCCCAGCAGTGTAATGCTGACCGTGAATAATAAAACCCATTGACAATGCAGTTTCTAACCTCACGGTCTTATCATGAATATTTACTATCTGGCTGGGAGCTGGCACTGGGCTGCCTGCCTCTCTGCTTCTCTCCCTGCAGCAGCCTAAGCCATTGTTAGGAGAGTGTTGCCATGGCAACAGAGGGCCGCAGAATGCAAAGAAACCGACAGTCACCCACACAGAATGTACTATATCTGTGGGCTAATTAAAAGGTTCTGTGCTCAGGGATCACCTTGTAAACGAGAAATGTCAGTCGGAAACCCATGGCCACAAACAGCACCTCCCAGAAGCCCCAGGAACTCCCAGCCACACTCCAGGTGCTGGTTGTTCCTGAGCCCAGTCTGCTGCTCACTGGGTGAGGCAGTCACAGAACATCCTAACTCATTGGCCAGGCCATCTTATTAAATGGACTGAATCTATTTTTTGCTCGTAGGCACATAAAGCAGTGAACTGGAGTGATTGATTACAAGGAAGCTGCTTTCCTCAGATCCTGATTTAGATCTGATGTCATTTGTAATTAAAATTGCTTTCCAAAGCCTATTGGCTGAAAGATGGTGAGGGTGTGGGTGGGGAGGGGCATTGGGAAATTTAAGGCTAGCTTTCAGGGTCTAGAAATATGGTAGAATACTGTCAGTCTAAATAAGACTGAGCTGGGACAAGCACTTTCCTTGGACCTTAATCGGTAGATGTCATATTATAGTATTTTTTCTGGGACAGCTGGACTCTTAAGTATCTCTAATATAGCAAGTAACTTCAAGAACATAGGGTCAGGATCTTGTCCCAAAATGGCATAGCTGCTCATTGGCCAATCGGTTCTCCATTATCCAGCTCCAACAGAACCCTGCAGCCATCCCCTACACTACACCTCATATGGTATGCTCACCTCCAAATAAATAGCTCCACGACCAATGTAGAGGAGCCTGGATTCCCACACTGAAGCTGAACTCTGGCCCTTTATTAATCCACAGATGTTATGCAAAAACAGAAAGTGAAGTTCCCAGAGAAACCAAGGTAGCCACAAGGAGGGACTAGATTTCATACAAGAGTTCAACACTCACAAAGCAAATCCCATAGACACAGGAAGCAGCAGCTTCTGAATTCCAAAAACTTCACTGTGACCTGCCTTGGGCTCCCAAAAGACTGATCCATGAACTCCTAGTCCACCCACTGATGTTGTCACCCTGGTATTGGAATCTCCCTGCGACGTCCCGGATCAAAATAGTCCCACATCTGAAGTCATCTGGGGAGTGCTTGGCGGAGCTAAGATTCCCAGAGACAGACTCATCCATTGTTCCTCTTCTTCCCAATGGCCAAGGCTTCTTTTTTGGGAAATTAAATAGACACAAGCTGGGGTCTAGATTTGGACTTGTCCATACACCCAGTCACCCTGGCCTCTGTGTGGCCTGTAGCAAGTTCTCTCCTATTTCTACACGCCTGTTTCATCATCTTATGAAGCAAAAACAGCAGTACTTCCTTCATAAAGTTACTGTGATAATTAAATAAGGTAATCTGTGTAGAGGCTTGGAAAGATGCTTACAATGTTTACAATAAGTCCTCAGTAAACACTGATTTGCATTATGGTTTGAATTGTGTCTCCCAAAAAGGTATATTGAAGTCCCAACCTCCAGTACCTCAAAATGTAACCTTATTTGGAAATGGCCTCTTTACAGAGGGAATGAAACTAAGATGAAATCATTAGGGTGGGCCCCAAACCAGTAAGACTGGTATCCTTATATAAAGGGGAATTTGGACAAAGAGGCAGACATATTTAGAGGAAAGACACACCATGTGAAAATGGAAGAATGGTGATGCAGCTACAAGCCAAGGAGTGCCAGAGATTGCCAGCAGACCACCAGAAACCATAAAGAGGCAAGGAAGATTCTCCTACAGGCTTCAGAAGGTCATGGCCATGCTGAAATCTTGATTTCGGACTTTTAGCCTCCGGACCAATGAGATAATAAGTTTCTGTTTGTATAAGCCACCCAGTTTGTTATGGAAGCTTTAGGAACGAATACAGTGTGATCATCAGAGTGCATGTTAATAGGTTCTCACCTTCAAATGCAGTGCCTTTACAAAGAAGTTTCTCATTAACCAGTCACATACATTGTGTTCGGTCCTGGGCAGGCAGAACTGCTCTGCTCCACAAGCTCATGCAGGGACCCAGAGTCTTTCCATCTTGAGGCTTCACCAGCTGCAATCCAGTCAGTGGGGAAAGGAGTCACTCTGGGGCATGTGATATTGGAACTTAGGAGTTCAGGATTAGGTTCGGGAATAACTTCCACCCACTTCCCATCAGCACTAAGTGACATGTGACACCAGTGCTTCCTGTTGTAACTTTTCTATTGTTATTACCACGTGTACCGATTAATAATGCGGATTTTGTCATCAAAGAAAACACAGTAATTTCAAGAGAAACATCAAAAGTGCTTTATTCAAAGTAATGTCCATTGCTAGCTACACATTTCCCCCATCTTTCAGGTAATTTGTGGATACCATCCCAATAGAACTTTTCTTGTTTTGAGGCAAACCATTCAGAGACCCAATTTTCCACTTCTTCATACATTTTGAAGTGCTGTTCAGAAAGTGCATGTGCCATCAATCGGAACAAGTGGTAATCTGAAGGAGCAAGGTCTGGTGAATATAGCGGGTGGGTTAATACTTCCCAGGCAAGATCTTTTAACATGTCTTTAACTGGTTTTGAAGTGTGTGATGGTGTGTTATCATGAAGCAGAATTACTTTGCCGTGTTTTCTGGCCCATTCTGGTCATTTTAAGATCAAAGTGTGGTTCAAATTGATTATTTGTTGTTGGTAGTGATCAATATTAATGGTTTCACCTGGTTTTAGAAGCTCATAATACACCACACCTTCCTGATCCCACCAAACGCAGAGCATTGTCTTCTTTCCGAAGCGATTTGGCCTTGCAGTCCATGTTGATGGTTGACCTGGATCAAACCATGATTTTGTGCATTTTGGATTCTCAAAATAAATCCACTTTTCATAGGCAATCACAATTCAATACAAAAAAGACTTTTTTTCGTGCCATTGAAGCAACATTTTACTGATGACTTTTCGGTTTTCCATTTGTCTTTCATTCAGTTGATGCAGCACCCATTTTCCTTCCTTAAAATCTTTCCCATTACTTGTAAATGATCGAAAATTGTTTGCAGAGCAACATTTAATCTTTCTGCAAGTTGTTTTTGAGTTTGACACACATCTTCATCCAATAATGCTTGTAATTGTTGGTCTTCAAACTTTTTCGGTTGACCTGGACGTTCTTTGCCTTTCACATCAAAATCACCACTTTTATTTTTTTATTTTTATTTTTTTATTTCTTTTCTTTATTGATTAGGGTATTATATATGTGTCTTTATTCCCCCCCCATGGTCCCCCCACCCCCCATTCATGCCCTCAAGCCCCTGGTGTCTGTGTCCATTGGTTAGGCTTATATGCATGCATACAAGTCTTTTGGTTGATCTCTCCCTCTTACCCCTACCCTCCCCTACCTTCCCTCTGAGGTTTGACGGTCTGATCAATGCTTCTCTGTCTCTGGATCAGTTTTTGTTCATCAGTTTATGCTGTTCATTATTTTCCACAAATGAGTGAGATCATGTGATGATATTTATCTTTATCTTTTAAAACATTTAAACCAGCATTCATAAGTATCTTGAGATGGAGCATGTTCACCATAAGCTTCCCGAAGTATATGATAACTTTCAGCAGCACTTATCTTAAAAATAAAGTAATAAATTAAAACTTACCGCAAATGCTCTTTTTTTGGCAAGAAATTCAATATTTTTCAGTGAAAAAATATCTTCAGAAAAATTGACATATGAAGTTTTAAAGCTTGCTGTCAATACAACAAAATAGCATACATATCAAATCGCATATATATGAACATGTGTATAACTCCATCTATTGAAAAAAATCTGCATTATTAACTGACACACCTGATATTTAGTGAATAAGAAAGCAATGCAGGATTAGTTCATGTTAAAACCAAGAACACAGACATGTACGACGCAATGATTAAGGTTGGACAGAATCAGCCCATTCAGAGCAAGGGGTCTCCCTAAAGTAGCTGAGCAGAATGTCCCAGGAGACTTGCTGGGAATGCTCACAACTGAGCAGGCCATGCATTGCACCTCGGGCTCTTTATTAAGAATTAGGCCTCCCAGGGACCAGTTTAATTGCTGTCTGCAGCCTCTGGCAGCTAAATTGTCATTTCTTTAGCTGCTGCAAGGATTGGGTCATCTCTCTGTCTAGCAGGTATATTAATATCTATTTTTTACTCACAACTGAGAGATAAATAGGCAAGGAATTCATGATTGATGTAAACCTTTTTGTTAAAAATAGCCATTCATCATGGACTGCCTTAGAAATTACAGACAAACCATGCACCATCTGAAATAATTTGAAATGTAAAGATGCAGTGGTTTATCAATTAATTTAAACTCCAGTGGACATTCTGTATGTACAGGGACTTTTGGGTTTGCTCTAAAGGATTGAATTTAGACTACTCCACAAATGATTTCCCAGATCTGATTTATATATACTCACAGAGCTGAGACTTTGCGAAGTTTCCTTGGCAGAGTGAAGGAATATATTAAAATCTGGCCTCCTTATGTGTTTCCCAGAAGAAATCAGCAGTCAGTTTCTTCTACCATAAAATTAATCCAGAAAGTAAATGAACATAATGTAAAAAAAAATCATTCTGTTGGGACAGTCAGGTACTTTAATGACAACAATACCTAACAAGGCTTTGGCCCTGTTATTCTGAGGCTCTTTGAAAAAATATGTCAAATCTTATCGAATTGATTTTGAAACAGACCATAAAAGATTTCCAGGAAGCCCTTGAGGGAATCAAAATTAAGATTTATAGCAATGGAAATAAATTTGATTTCTAAAACGACTTTTGGTAACATTGTGTTAATGACCTTTAGGGAAATTCTTCCCGGGAGGAATTCGGTCACAGAGTATTTAATCAGCAAAGCAATGTTGAAGTAGGGAACTTACAAATTAAAGATCACACCATTGGTTTCAAATCGATGAGGTAAGATTACAGGGGAAAAGCTCCCCAAATATAAAGCAGAAATCAAGACTGATTTGGTTTATGTTGCCTAGCTTCCTGGTGATCTAAATACCACAAGACCTTATTCCAAAAATGGTATAGATTAATTAGTGGTCAGAGAAATTAGTTAGATGATTCCACAGAAGGAGGAGGAAAAGGAGAAAGAAAGGGAAAAAGAGGAGTGGAAGGGGAAGGAGTGAAATGCCTGAATGTTTCCCCAAAAAGTGGTTATAAACAGTCCAATGACTTGGAATTGGGTTTAGATCAAAACTAGAAACTGGCAGAAATACCCCATCTTATCCTGATTTGTATGTTAACAATCCTCAACCTGGATGCTGCACAGGGCCCTGGACATCTGGGCCAAGAGCAAAGCTAGTGACTCACTCTCCCCTTCTTCAGTGGCCTTGGGCTGCTGGACACCCACATGGCAGACCCAAAGAGAGAGGGGGGCTCCACCCAGAGGCAATCAGAGAACACCTAGCCCAGAGATCCATGACTGCAGACTCCTCGGGTCCTGGAGGGACCAGTGCCTAACCTTGATACCTGCACTTAAGGTTTGCCCCAGACGCCCTGTACCAGCCACACCTAAGCAATGGGGCACCCTACCCTGGCCACCTTATAGGCTGTATGTGCCAGTCTCATGGCTGTCATTTCATTTCTTAATAGGAGAGAGATATGGAATTTGGGCTCATCCCTCCTGGAAAGGTTACAGAACTGGAAACTGTCAACCATTTTTGGGGAACAAATACATTCTAATACATTTTTGTTTAATGTACAACAAGCCCAGCCTGGCTCCCTGGGAAAGGGTCAAGGCAGCCGGGCCTCTGGGAAGGTTACATCACAACATGAGAGAAATCTAACATCCAGGAACCCAACCATTAAAACTTGGCCAACAGCTGACCAGGGAGGTAACAGGCTGCTCCTGCCATCTCTATATCTCAGTTGTCCTGACAGCTAAGACATCTCTTACAGAAAATATGGGTTGCAAGTGACTACATTTGTACCCAGCACAGAAAATCCCTTGATCCAGAAAGGAGATCAAGGCTGAACATGCACAGTAAGTTCCTTGAAAACAGAAGAGAAACAGCTTAGGGAACATTCTGGCTACCTCCATGAATTTTCCCCAGAGCCTCCCTCCCCCTCATGGATCCTGAGGCTAAAATCCAGAGGTCTCTGGACAGAATCAAACAGATTGTCAAGACAATATGAGTAGGTGAGTGGGTGGTCCATAGAATATTTCTTGAGATAATGTCAAAAAGGCTCCTTGGCAAAGCCGGTGGCCATGGCAGCCAACAAGCAGCACGTTAAAAGCATGAAAAGAAAGTCATTTGGACTGCATCTTAACCAGCTCCAGAATTTTCAAAGCTCAAACAGCTCCTTTAACAGCTGAATAAGGAGGCAGGGCCATGGCACAGAGCAAGCAGTTTCCATTCCCTCTTGTGCTGATGATAAAGACAAGACCAGTCCTCTCCTCATTCTTACCCCTCCCTCTCAGATGCTATAAAAGGCAAAGGACGGAGGAACTAACAGGCTTAAAGGAAACATTTGAGTCTCCTTTGCAGTCATTTCAACCTCAGTTTAAATGAATAATCCGGTGTGTGTGCAGTCAGGAAGAAGAGAGAGAGAAATAGAACCTGCGACCCAGTGTTCTCTCCCTGTCCCAAAGGTGGCTTCAGCTCCTATGTACCAATGTTTGGCACCCTCTCCTTCCCTCAGATGCCTTCTATGTCCTAAGCTTCCCAAGGACTCTATCTTTCATCCTTAGCAACAGAGTCCAGTAGCTAACCCTCTCCTTGACATCTCCACTTGAGGGAGAGAGGGGCATCTCATGTTCTATTAGGAACCTCAAGCATGGCACACATTCCCCCCCTCCAAAACCTGATGCTCCTCTAGTATACCCCACTTTGTACATTGGAACACCATAGTTCCATTTGCTCAGACAAAGACATTAAGAATTATTATTGATTTCTACCTTTTTGTCATATTCTACATCCAACTCTTCAGCAAATCTCATTAGCTCCACCTGCAAGACATAACCCAAAGCCATCCCCCTTCTCACAATTACCACTTTTTCCAAGAGGCCCAACTTACCCCATCTCTCACCTGAATTATCAAAAGAGAATCACCCAATTTCTATGCTCCACTGACACCCCTCAATCTACTCACCACAAAGCAGTCAGAGTGGCCTTTAAGAAATACAAATTGACCACTTCACTCTTCTCCTTAGGTTCTCATTCACAGAAATTCTGGATCCAATAGAACTAGTAACTAAAAACATTAATATATTGATGATAAGATGATGCAGACTCTCTCTGTAGGCAACTTTATGCATGGCAGTGTCATCCCCCAAATATCCTCAGGTGTATTTTTAGGTGCAGACCTCCTACAGAGCTTTAGACATTCATATCCAAGGGCTTACTCAATATCTTCACTTGGATGTCTCAACACAATCTCAAGCTCTTCACAGCAGATGCTGAACTCATCATCTCCATCCATATCTCTCCACCACAAATGTGGTCCCCAAATGTTCCCACCCACCAACTGCCAAAATATAGCCTTGACATGATCCTTGCATCCTCCTCTCCTCTCCCAGTGTCAACTCAACACCAACTCCTGTCTGTCTCACCTCCTAAATATTTCTTAAATAAACTCATTCCTCACCATTGCCACACACCCCACTGGTCCAGGAGAGCCTTATCTTTTACCTAATTGGTCTTCCTGAATCCAGTGTGGCCTCTCAGGCCAATCCATTTCCTGAGACATCTCAACAAGTGACCTTCTGCTCATGCTCCATGTTCTTTGTGCAGTGTCTTCTGTTTCTTCAAAGAACGTATCTAACATATTCATCAGTGTGATTCTTTGATTAATGACTGTCTTCACATCAAAGTGACCTCCAAGATGGCAGGGACCACCCCTGATTTGCTTATCATTCTATTCAAGGGCCCAGTGTCATATCTGTCTCAATGACTAATTTTTGAATAAATGTCTTCTAATTGGCAGCATATTTTCCTAGAGAATCAAAAGTTTGAACCTAAGAATTCTCACTAACCCTAAGGGCTAGGGCAGCTTAGAAAGTAATTATTTTGGTGCAGGTAAGCTTTCTCTTTATGAGAAGAAGTTTTTGGTTCTGATATCAACAACATCTGACACAATTCCCTGATGTCCAGAATTAGCTAAAATAAGAGTAATAATGCCCTCACAGGGTGGTTCAGTTGGTTGGAACATTGTCCCATACACCAAAGGGTTACATACACCAAAAGGTTGTAGGTTTGATCCCCAGTTGGAGCGCATATGGGAGGCAACCTATGAATGTTTCTCTCTCACATCCATATCTCTCTCTCTCTCTCTCTCTCTCTCTCTCTCTCTTCCCCCCCCCCTCATAGTAATAATAATTATCACTAGTATTATCCTACTAGAGGCCTGGTGCATGAAATTTGTGCATGGAAGGGGGTGTCCCTCAGCCTGGCCTGCCTCCTCTCACAGTCTGGGAGCCCTCAGGGGCAGGAGGCTACCTGGCGATCAGGGGAAGGTGACGCCTTCATCACACCTCTGAGGCTGGCCTTGGTTACCTAAGCCTCAGGTGGCCCTGGGTGGCTGGGCAGCTGCCATCCGAGGCTTGCCTACACCTCAGGCTGGCCCTGGGCAGCTGGGGGGCTAAGGGGACTGGGGGACTCCAGATGCAGGCGCGTGGAGTGGCTGGGCCCACCTGGGGGCGGGCCCGGCCTTGCTGCACACTTGCCGCCCAGGCGGGGCTGAGGGGACTGGGTGCCACCATCTTGTGGCTATGGGCACCGCCATCTTTGATGGCTTGGCAGTAAATTAGCATATTCCCTCCTTATTGGCTGTGGGCACCACCATCTTTGAGGGCAGGGCAGTCAATTAGCATATTCCCTCCTTATTGGCTATGGGCGCCATCTTTGCAATAGTGTGAGGGTCAATTAGCATATTCCCTCTTTATTAGATAGGATAGCTTCAGAGCACCCATTACTAAATGCTGCAAAGATGTCTGAGGGAAGTCACAGCCACCAGGCAAAGTTGATGCAGCCCACTCCCTAACCTATTTGCAATATTGGTTGGATGAGGAGTGGAAATGGTCCAAGGAATGCACTGAGCTGATACATGCTCAACACACAGCCACAGACAAGCAGAATGTGGATTGAAAGCAGTTTCTGGTTCAGTGAAAGATGACACCACCCTCCAAAGATGGATGAGAGCCCGTCTAGAGAATGGCAATAGCTTCTCCTTTACACATTCTCACCTGCCTTGTAGTGCTCTCCTGTCCTATATCATCAAGATGTCACTGCCAGGACCCTCCTTAAATCATTGCCCAAGTTCTGATCACTTCCCCTTTATAGAGAGCCCTGGGTTAGAACATAAATTATGAATACATGTGCCTCATGTCTGTGTAAGGAAGAAAAGCCCATCAGGTGATCTATTGTTCAGCACCACATCATCCTTTGTGTCATGAATGACTCGCTCTGTACCCTCATCAGCCTTCATGCAAACATTGTCACATAAACAGGAGGCCTGACAGTGAGTGCTGCATCCAAGCAAAGTCAGATGAAGTGTTCTCATTCCACCTGAAAGACCTATGTATCTGCCTCTCTTACAGGAATTAGAAAAGGGCCCTGAACTGTGGTCTTGCAAACCAGATTTTAACGTCAGAGGGCTACAAATTCACCTTGCTGAAATGTGTTGTAATCCAAACTGTTCTGCTATTCTTATTATTTTATTTGAGTTGATTGTTTTTGTTTCATTTTTCTCTCCCCATGAATCAGTGTTGTTTTCATGTAGCAGTTCAAGGGTTTCATAGCAAACAGTCTTAAGCACGTGCATGCACACATACTTCCTATAGTTATGGACTATAATCCAAATCTAATCCTGCCTTGTAAAATAGCCCAGACATTGTTCTGCTTGGAAAAAAGGTCAAAAGCAATAAAGAATGAAAAAGAGTCAGGGCATAGAAGTCTATACCAGCAGCTTCTAAGTTACTCTCTGTCAGATACCTGATCAATAATTCTTAATCCCCACTATGCCTCCAAATTGCTAGGAGAGCTTGTGAAAAATTTAGATACCTGGATCCCACCCCAAAAAGTCTGACTTAGTAGGTGGTGTGTGGTTATAAATCTGATATTTAGCCAGCACCTTGTTTGATTCAGCTCTTGATTCAAGGAGCTAACTGAGATCTGACCTTGAATGTGCTGTTCTCCTACTCAGTGTCCTTTAATCATCCTCTGAAAAGAGAGATGAAACACCCAGGCCAGGCCTGGGGTGCTCTGGCCCTGCCTCATTTCTTCACTCCCCTCCACTCTGCAGGTGCATCTCATGTTCCAGTCACAGGGAACTGTCTCCTTGACAACATATGCTGAATGCATTCCTCCTGGTCCTTAGCTTGTGGCTAAAACACCTCTCCCTCTAGGAAGTCATCCCCACTTCTCAGGAGACCATGTTGTGATCAGCTCAGCAGCTTCCCTTACTTCTGGCCCTTTCTCTGTCTCCAGAATGGCCCCTCCAAATCATTCACATGGTTACCCCAGCACAGCTAACTTCGCCCAAGGTAAGCCAATTCAAGTTCTGCCTAGGGAATTTTAAAACTTAAACTGAGTCAAGGATATCAGTGTTTTCTCTGGGTGACTGAAGGCCCACCCTATAAAACATAGGGTGTTTAGGACTAGTGGGTCCCAAGCATGGATTCAAGTATACCTGGAGTAGAGTGGTCCCAGCTGCCCAGAGGTAGGGAGCTAAATGGAGAGTCAGGGTCCAGGCTCCCGGGAGGTGGAGAGTAAGTGAGTCACCTGTAAATGCATAGTTCAGTCATGGTATGAGCAATCAACAAGGCTTGATAAGTAAATCTATCAAAGCTCTAAAAAAAAATTGGGCGTTCAATAGACATGTTTCCACTGTGTGGACTAGAGAAGAGGAGAAAGGGGCTGGAGGTAAGAAACAAAGTAGATTGGTACCAGTGGACTCTCCTGCTTCCATACCCATACGGTCACTGCAAGTCTTCCCTAAGGTCAGTTAATTCTTGTCTTCATGTCCCTCAGTGATAGACCCTGTATTCATTTCCGAGGGGGGCCATAATGAAGAACCAAAGACTGGGCACTTCAACAACAGAAATTTATTTTCTAACAATTTTGGAGGCTGGACATCCAAAATCAAGATGTCAGCAGGATTGGTTCCTTATGAAGGTTTGCTCCTTGACTTATAGATTAATGTCTTCTCCCTGTGTCTCCACACCACCTGTCCTCTTCACTTTCTGTGTCCTAATCTCTTCAGTATGACCCCAGTTGTATTATTTTAGGACCCACCCTATTTTAACTTAATTATCTCTGCAAAGATTCTATCTCCAAATACAGTCACATTCTGAGGTGCTGGAGGTTGGAAAAACAACATATAAATTTTGGAGAGACATAGTTTAGCCTTTTACATACCTCAATATTGTCATATTAAGTTCTGCTTTTAGGTTTAAGCTTCTCTAAGTTGGAAGTTCTCCTGCAAACCATAGTCATTCTCACCTTCTCTGTTTCCTAGGCAGATCCCTAGGGAGGACAGCTTGGGTACTGCTGATTAGGTGTCCTGCGCCCCTGGACTAGGAGTGTCTCCTCTACTAGACTGAGTCTCCCCAGAAAAGAACACAGCACCGGCAGATGCTTGCTAACATTTGTAAAACCCGTGAATGGACATCCCCCTCCCGTCCTCCTGTCACAATAAATTCAGAGAAGAGAGCCCCTGTAGAAATCCTTGCTGAGATATGCAAAACATTACCTTGCATCAGGCCCTATTCCTGGTGTCCCTCAGTCAAAAAAAGAAAAGTACTGTTAAGAATGATTGCTTAGATATTTAGAGTTTTTATTGGAGTTCTAGGAAGCCAGGGATTTTTGAGTAGTGTATGAATCACAAGAAAGAACTCTGGTTCTTTTTTACGCAGAAACTGGCAGTATTTTGTGATGAATCATTGTTATAGCTCATGATCTGCAACTTCTTTTGATGCTATTTCAATGTTATTCAGGAGCACCCTTGCCAGAGATGGACACGGTTAGGGAGGAGCAGCCCCTGAGCTGTCTCTCTGTCTGGCCCAGATCCTGTATGCACTACTTCCAGCAGCCCCTTTATCTGGAAGCGCTCTTGCTTGGAATTGTGCCCTTGACTTGAATTGAACTCAGAACCCTTCAGTCCTCAGACCAATGTCTATTTGTTAAACATAGAAAAAAAGTAAGCATTTAACTTCATTGGCCAACTTTATTCGAGATATGAAAGCTGAGTCCAAAGGCAGCATTCAAAATATAGTGTCAGGAATAGTATAAAGGACTTTGAAATGAGTAAATATAATTACTGTCTAGGGCACTCTTCCAAGCAATCTCTGCCTTTCATTGTCTTTGAGCTATTACACTGGGTAAGTTGTAGAATACTGACAAAATTCAAATGATTCTTGCCCAAAGAAAAGCAGATTGTGTCTGGTGGAGATGCACTTGATTATTACTCTGTGGCTATTGATCAATTTTATATTTATTTTAAAATTTTTTTTTGCACATGCCCAGGTTGCAGGCTCAATCCCCAGTTGGGGGCATGCAGGAGGCAGCTGATCAATGATTTTCTCATCATTGATGTTTCTATCTCTTTCTACCTCTCTCTTCTTCTCTGAAATAAATAAAAAATATATTAAAAATAATAAAGAAATAAATAAGTAATATGTCTTTCTATATTCCTATATTCCTGATGGTCTATATGTATGTGTTTATTTGTTTGAATTTTCCTTTGAACCATTTATAACAATGTACTGGTTCCCCCATTAATTAAAGAATTAAATAAAATATTTGATGTGTGTTTGTTAAAATCAACTCAAATAAAATGATATCAAAGGTGTCTTGTGACTTTAACCATTCAAAATTAATTCTATGGTTATATATAAATGGCCATGGTCATGTACATTTTTTTAATCTGAAAAAAAAAATGCCTGATGAGAACCAGAATTAATCCATTTCATTGCAAAGTACAAATTCTTTCTAACAAGTAGTTTAAAAATCTACCCTTGCATGGAAGCTGCATGAAATAGTTTTCAATCTGAAGTCATTTTTGAGAATATTTTTATGGAAATAGAAGGTTAACCTAATGTAATGAAATTCAGAGGATGGGAGTAATAATACTTCTGATTGGCATCTCCATGGAGCTTCATGGCTCCTGGGAGGCAGGTACACTTTTCTTTCATTCCCATTTTTAAAGGTTGTAAATGTCACTCATTCAGATGGAGGCAACAAGAAGTTGACAGCAGAAGTTCCCTGAGAGCTGGCAAAGATAATGACTGTCTCAAATTGTGTTTATATATAGTGTCGGCTCTGTGTTTAAACAATTAGGGTGTCATTTTGACCTCCCTTGAAATCTTATTGATAAGTTTTATTTGGAATATGAAAAGACTTTCTAGTTTTACCATAGTCTCTTCGAGTGTGACTTGATGTGCTAAGCAAAAGGAATCAAGTCTGACAGCAAATTGCGTATTTGAATCTGAAGGAGGCTGGGGCTTCTGCTCTGAGACAGCTATCTCAAGGATGTGGCTTCCAAGATACTTACTCTTGGGGTTCTGACCTGGGATGTTTAAGATTACTAAAAAGACCCCAAGACCACTTAACATTTAAACATGTCCAATCCCCTTATAGGGGCCTGAGACTCAGAGCCACCAGAAGGTACTGACCTACCAAGATCATTTTGCTTAATCAGGGATGGCTCCAGCTGTTCAGAACTTACTCACCCAAGATCATGCCTTTTCAGGGGCGGTTTACATTCAATGCCTGCTTGAAACAAGAGTATAAAGGACCGGCTATTTCAGCTAATTTAGAACAATTATGATGGGCTATTCTAACTCCAGTGGTCTCATGGAGACAGCCACAGCATCACAGTCCAACTTCTCCCTCTGTCCAATCCTGCTTATCTGCCCTCCCTTCTGCAGGTGATGATCCAGTGAGCTTAAGGAACCTCCATAACAAATGTCCTTCACCCTAAACTCCATTTGAGAGCCTGCTTCCTGGAGAATTCAACCTGCAAAGGAGCAGCAGACATGGGAGTGAACATACTCAGACCTCAAACCTCAGAGCACTGGGGAAATCACCATGAATAAGAGCCAGGCAAAGCCTTTATTTCTTGCAAACCACCCAACATTTTACCAGTCCAGGAGTGACCTCATAAAGGGGACATGAAACAGCTTTCCTCTCAGTGTAGGATCTAGCATACAAAGGTACTCTTTTGGCAGAAAATCGTCCTGCATTACTATTTGCTTCCCAATAATAGTGCTGGGCAAGGAGAGGTGTCTCTCAAAACTTGTGGCCCCCAAATGGGGTAAAGACTGTGGTGGGTGGCACTTCTCAGCTCTCCCTCATGCTCTCCAACAGATGGCCCTAATGTGACAACTTAGGCAGTTTCTCTGGATATTTTCTTTTATTCTTTATAAAAAAGATGTGGAGAAAAAAATAAATCTTTAATTTCAATAATATTAGCAAATCACATAAAGGGAAAACCAATTTCTCATATGTTAAAGATCACAGTATAAAAGCTCATTAGTCTCTAAAGCTGTGCTATTCATTGAATAATATCAATAAATGGAAGTCATAGGCTTCTCCCATCTCAATTGCAAAGGGCTGAGGTCAAAGACAACCATTCTAGGGAAGACATATATTTGTTGATAAAGGCTCCTGCACCATTACATCACACACACACACACACACACACACACAGGTTTTATATGTATGTAGACCTGTTAGCCATGGTTGGGAAGAAACAAATGGTGAGCATCCATGATATTGAATGCTTTTTGTGTTACTAATGATACATGATTAGAAAGATTTTGTGAGCATTCCTGTGTTCCAGGCTTTGCATAGCACGTCTTTTGTGACATCATTTTTCTTTCTGAAATGGTGGAATATGTGTCAGGTGTTTTATTTCCCTCTTCTCTTTTGCCACTGTTTTCAGGAAAGCTCAACTGTGTTTCTAACAGTTCAACCTGCATCTTCAGCAATTTCTTGTCTGTTCCACAAAACAGAAGGTTAACAAGATTTGCTAGAGTTCAGTATCGTCCTTTGTTTATCTTCTTTTAGCTCCCTAGCCTTTGACATTTGTTTCTCTAACTTATCCCACTATATTTTGTCCTGTAAAATATCCCATAATGAGAGATGTGATAGGAAATTTCTAAAGATGCCAAAGGCATCCACTGTTCAAAGTGGCAATGCCTTTATGTCTCTAACTGATAATCTTTCCCAGGCATGGTCCTTTATCAGAGCCAATCTAATCCACTCCAAAACTCATGTTATACATCCTGGCTCACCTGGAATATTTCATCTTTCATGTGCCCTCTCTTGAGGTCCTAATTCCATAATTGCCTTGGTATGCTATTGTTGGGCAAAGATATTGAGCTAACTGGGTCCTACATTGCTCAGACATTCTTTGAATACTTTATGCTAACTTTTCCAGTCTTCCCCTAAAATCCCCAGTTTCTGGCCCTCCAGGTTGACCCAGTCCACAGAAGGCAGTTGGTCTCCAGGTTCTCTGTCCAGGTCACCAGGTGGCCCAGACCCCAACTCCCTCCTGAGGAGTCACCCCACAATGTTTTCAGAGACCTCCCTTCTCCTCTGTTAGATATCTCTGGTCTCATCACCACCACTGATCTAACAAAAACAAAGAAATCTTCTCATTTAAAATATCCTCCTTAAGAGAAGTTAGACTGAGTGTAGCTCATATTCACTTTTATATCTGAAGGCCCCGAGCTTTCCCAGCTTTGCCACCCTGCCTCACGAAACACAGCTTCTGCTCCCCGCAGCTCCTGCCCTGATTGTGAATCTAAAACAGGTTAAGTATCACTGCAGTGCCTCCCTGATTCTGAGACAACCAACTATGGGCAGGTCAGCAATTTCCTAACTCTTGTTTTGCACTAGCTTTATTTCATTTTTTTCTCCATCTTCACCCAGGTAGGTAGCACATGATGATAATGGTGGAGAGGAGCCAGAGAACCAAGGAGACAACCCAGAAAGAAACCAGATTGCTCTCCCCAAAACAGCCCAGAGGAAGAGAGCTGAGAGCTTTCTGATAAAATTGCTGCTAGAAGCTGAAAAACAAGAAGGATGCAAAGCCTCCTCTGTGTTTCCAGTCCCATGCACTACACATCCACCTGTCATCTCAGAAATCTGCACACCACATCCAACCCCTCCTTCTTCTCCAAACAGAAGAACCATGGATCCCACTTCTTTAAATACGTATCTGTTCTCCCCTTCTCCGTCCCTGTCACCACAGCCTTGGTTCCTGCATCAACATCTCCAATTTGATCAGTGCAGCAGTGCCCCTCTACAAACCCATGCACTCTCCACAAAGTAGATTTTTCCAAACATATCTCTTTAAAAACAAGGTTAGTTAGGAGCAGGGACAAACAAGATGGGTTGGGAGCATAATCTGGTGCAACAAAGTAAGAAAGTGCCCCCAAAAATAAAATAAAAAATAGAAAGAAGGAAGGAAGGAAGGACACAGGAGCCAACCTAAAACAGCTCTCAATGGCCAAAGCTAAAGGGATTTGAGTAACAAAATACATAATAATGATAGTATTGTATTGTAACCCAAAGAATCAAATATTCACAAATGCATACTGATATAAATAAATAAAGTGGTAAATATTCCTTACAGATGATTCTAATTAATAAATGTAGAAGGAATGAGGGGAATAGAAAATCACCATTAGAACACTTAGTATAAATTCTTGCAGGCAAGGTCAACCAATGAATGCCAACATCAATGGATAGAAAACATTAATGTGCAAGAAAAATGAGGAAAATTATATTTACATAGCTTCAAAGTATCTCCCCCTCCCCAATTAAAAAGGGGGAAATACAGTGGAAAAAAACACACAACACCGAACAACTTAGCCAAGTGACCAAGGTTCACATCAGCAATTGAATATCCCCTGATTTCCCAGGCTGAGAATGGCCTGTGTGGTACTCTTCCTAAAAACCAATGATCTTAACCTATCATGAGAAAACATTGCACAAACCTCAATTGAGAGACATTTCACAAACTACTTGACCAATAATCCTCAAACTTTTCTGGGCAATGAAATGTTTAGAAAATACTGAGGAACAGATTGGCGGAGATAGAAGAGACCTGAGGACTTTATGTGTCATGGAACCTGGATTGGCTCCTAGAATAGAAAAGGGCATTATTGGAAAAACTGTTGATATCTTAATAGTCTGTGGTTTAGCTAATAATACTATACCCGTGTTAATTTCCTACTTTTGACCAATGCACCATAGTAATATAAGATGCTACTCTTAAAGAAAGTTGGATGAAAAGGTATACAGGAACTGTCTGTGCTATCCTTGCAACTCTTCTGTAAATCAAATATTATTTCAAAATAAAAAGTAAAAAGAAATGCAAAAGTCCATTAGCTAGCTCCCCATAGTCACTAGAGTAAAACCTAAACTCTTTGCTGTGGCATTGAGGCCACTCGTGAGCTTAGCTCTTTTTGCTATCTGTCAGTTCCACCTGTCCGGATCCATGATGAAAGGTCTCCCTCCACCCCCCACACATACACTCAAACGCCATCCTATCCAACCACACAAAGTTATTCACAGGCCCCCAAAGGCAGCACACACCTCATTCCCATGGTGCCGGGCCTTCATTTCTCCTTCATGTTAAACTTTCTTTCTCAGCTAAACCCCTTTTCAAAACTTAAACAAAATGCCATTTCTGCATAACTTTCCTAATCCCCCATTTTCACCACAAACTGAATCAGCTACTCCCTCCCCATGTCCCCCAATCCCTACACACCCTGTGCTCACTCTTCTTCATGGCCCCACCCCACCAACTGGACTCTGATGCCCAAAGACAGGTGTATATTTATCTCCATCGTCCTCACTCAATACAAACTCTGGGTAGCTTAATTGGGAAGGAGGGTGTTCTGGAGTGGGATAAACCTGTCTGGTTAATCAGAATCTGCAGACGGAGCCTTCAGGGGGGGCTGGCAGTGTGAGTCCTGGGAGTTGTTGCTCATCCATCACTGTCCAGGGCGTGGGACCTGCCAGCAGCCACCGGCAGAGTGCCGGCACCAAAGATCACATATTTGGGTTCTATGAAAAACCAGTGTCTGAGCTAAAATGTATAACAATTATGAAGAAGGGTTTACTACTCCAGGGAATTAATTGTTTTTAAATCTATCTGAATTAACTGTTAATGAAAGCAGGGTTACTGAACCATGAACAGGAACTAGCATTATTCCTCATTAAATCAAGTCCTTGAATAGGGAGCACTTTCAATGGCCAGCTTGACTTAGTCCATGTATCTAAAAGTAATAAATCTGCATTATTTTATAAAAGTCTAAACATCACATTTTTCAATATTTTGCTCCTTCATGCTCCCCTGCACCCCAGTGACAGCAGACTCTAGGCCGCCACTACTGCCTGCACAGGGATGTGGGGATTCTGAAAAAAAGATGTTCGTCTTGTGATTTAGAGCATCCTCTCTCTTAACATGATATCAGTACTTTTCCCAGACCTTGAATTAACTGATGTGAGCACTTTTTGAGTCTTGCTTTTTTAAGTCAGTGGAGACTTTTTTTAAAAAAAAGATGTTCCTGGTATGT
Organism: Myotis brandtii; assembly: GCF_000412655.1. Classification (NCBI taxonomy): domain Eukaryota; kingdom Metazoa; phylum Chordata; class Mammalia; order Chiroptera; family Vespertilionidae; genus Myotis; species Myotis brandtii. The sequence goes on along the minus strand of NW_005353967.1, from coordinate 2,867,715 downwards.
ATGTTTTCATATTGATTTCTCACAATTCCCAAATAGAGTTCAAACAGTGGTTCCTTGATAGGGAATCCACCCCCCCACCCCGGCTCTCGATGTGCAGCACTTAATGTTTCATTCCTGTGGCTCTCACATAACTCCGCACCTCCACCTTGGTATCGATTTCCCCACATTCACCTTCAGTATTTGATCACAGAGAGGAGAACAACCAAATACATAATGGCAGCTTTTGGAGCTAGACTCCAACTTAATTCTCTTTCCTGTTAGTGCAGACAAAAAAAAGGAAGAAAGAAAATAGCATTTATTTTTCAGAAGAGAATCTTATTGGATTTTTTTAAATAATGATTTTATTGAGTCTCTTTTCACAGGGAAACACTGAAAGGAGATCTATGAGCAACCCTCACTGTCTCCTTCCAGCTCCTTCTCTGTCTCAGGACAGGCTAAGGGGTCAGCAACACCTGGCCGTCCCCTCTGGTTCTCTGTCAAGGAGAAGTGAGACAAGAGAAGCCTGGAATATTTCTGCCCCCAAATCTCCCAGTGGCCTGCAATAATGAGTCCTTTTTTTAAAAGGAGACATATGTAATACTCTTGTAATACTTTAAGCAATAAAACAAAATTTTAAAAAATAGATACCATAATAAAAAAAATAAAATAAATAATGAGTCCTTTTTTCTACCCTCCTGAGCACACACTATAAAGCACAAACATGACCACAGCAGTTCTCCTATTTTAGCTTCAGTGGCCCCCTTGATTTTCCCATCAACATAAAAAGCTATATCAGTTTTTCAGATATGTTCAGGGCATAATTAACCAATAACTCATCCAGCCAATCAACTTCTCTTCCTGGAACTTGAACACTGGGAAGCCTGGTGTGGGGCTGGGACCCCTCGCTCCTGAGTGAGAAACTCTGCAGCTGAGATATCCCTCCCAATTTTTAGCCTCCACACTTGGGTATGGGACCAGCCCATTCAAAGTCTCTGTCTCTCCTACCAGCCTCCACATGGCTTCTTCTAGATCTTTAATTATAGGACTTCTGTCCAGCTTGACCTCAGGTGGTTCTTACTGATGGTTGTTCTGTAGTTTAGTTGTAATTTTGATGTGCTCATTGGAAGAGGCGAATAGAACATTTACCTACTCTGCCATCTTGGCGGGAAGCTCTTAGTTAATTCTTAATTAACTGAATTTCTTAAGTTCCTTTTTTTAACTTGTTCAATTCTGAAATATTATAAAGAAAAGCTAAACTGACATAATGTTGCTCAATCTACTCAAATCCTTCTTCAGTTGAGACTGTATCATGATTCACAATGGACAAACAAGTTATACAATCATTAATGCATAATCTTCTTCATAGTCATGTAAGCATTTTTGTTCCCTGGTTCTATGTTTTTAAATTGTATTAGAATGTCATCTTTAGTGCATAGTTCACAGAAACAAAATCCACCTCTCTCTAAAAATAAAGTTAAAAATAAATAAATAAATAAATAAAAATAAAGTTCAAACTATTTTAATCCTAAGGGCAAAATACCTAAATTTAGATTTGGCTTTTGGTCAGCTTTTTACTATTTATTATTAGCATGCAATAGTTCATACTAAATTTCACATTAATTTAATCTGTGTACTGAATGCCATACTAACTTTTGATTTGGAGATCCTCTTCTGTTTCACTTGATTCTTCTAGTGAATTTTTTACTTTGTATAAACCAAATCTAATTTATCTAACAGCATCTATTTGGTATTCCCTTTTATGTGTTCAAGATGGTTTAAAGGTCACATTTGATAAGAGGTTCTGTCTTTGGAAATAGCATATGTAGTTACTGAATTTGTTGCTCTAAAATTGTTATCACTATGGGTATAATTGAGTTGTGACTCCTAGTAACAAATGGATTTTCAGTCAAAATTCTGGCTTTTACATTTTTCTCTTTACCAACATTTTTAGTGCCTTTACCATAGGCACTCAACTGTCTTTTAAATCAATGTCAAAACTGAAAGTTGTTCATCCTATCTTTTATTTAAGTCAAAGCCAATACACTTTATAATAGATTTAAAACTAATAACATAAACACTTATTTTGATGTCCCTGTGCTCTTTATTCTGGTAGTTAGCACTGCATACCATAAATATTAGTTGTTCAACAAAATATTTGACCTTGGTGCAATCTGATTGAAATGAGTAATATTCACTTTTTTAAACATTTAGTATAATTTCTTTAGTATTTATTAAAATCTGGGTCTCATCTGAACATTCCATCCTTGATAATGTTACTATGCTTCAATTTTGTCTATACAGTGGGGCCTTGACTTATGAGTGTCCCGACTAACGAGTTTTTTGAGATACCAGCTGTCTCTCGGCCGATTTTTTGCATTGAGTTGATAGAGTAATTTGAGTTAACGAGCTCCTTAACGAGCTCGGTCTCAGAACGAATTAAACTCGTAAGTCAAGGCCCCACTGTATTCCAAGTTCAGTCATTCTATAATCTAATTTTGAAATCATTTCTCTAAAACAAGGAGATTTATATTGTTTTCTCTAAATATTGTACTAGTGGCATCACACACAAAAAAAGAACACATCATTATGTTTGCTAAATATTGGACATCATTTTACTCTTTGATAAAGACATCTTTATTGAACACTATTGATTGTTTGCTATTCATTCAGACTTTTTTCCATGGTGGTAATTACATATGTGTTATGTTCAAGGGATGTTTTATGGTCTAATAATTAAGAACTTGAATGTTTCCAGCCATAGATACCATCGTAGCCAAAACTGAGTTATAAAATATGGGGGGAAAGTTACCAAATACTTTGCCTTTAAACCTAAAATATAATAGTTGGTTTCCATACCCTTTTTCCACTTGAAATTATTTTTATGTAGAATACTAAATTTTCTGACAGGCTTACCAAAGGAAAATCAGAATCATCCATTTAAATCAGTGAGTTTGCAAGAAACAGTCACACACTACCAAAACAATGTGATGAGGTTTCATCTTTCTTGCCCAATTTCATTATCATTTCTTTCACCTTCTGATAGCAGGCTGGAGCTGAGTGTGTTGCTTCTAGTTGTGGATTTTATAAGAATTACTCTTTCAATTCTTATTGTTTGATCAAAAATTCAGTCTCCCTTTAGTGCTGAATGGAAAGTACTGGTAATTATATCTGACCTGTTTACATTTTATATTTGGTGAGAATAATTTTCTTACTCATTGTCATTATTTTTTTCAATAATTTAATCTATAATATTTATAATATACTATTTGTAAAGTTCATGTAACTCACACTTGACAGAAGGCTGCACAATTTTATTGTTTCCAGATTATCTTTTAATTTAAGCAGAGCTCCCTCTTTGAAGATTTTTCTATTTTCTTTTCAGCTTTTCACATGAGTCCCTCTTCCATATTTTCTATTTTTACTGAAAAAAATGACTTATATTTATTCTCTATGATCAAAGACAATCTTTTAGTTTATAATACATATTTCAAATTAAAATTTGTAATGAAGCATATTTTAAATACATACCTCTAAATATTTCTATCAAAAATATAAATTATGTACATGAAATATAAGTCTATAAACATATAAATGAAAATAATATTTAAAATTGACCATTTAAAAATACTTTTTATGATTTTCTTTAAACAGTTATTTTTTTCTTCTAAAATTTTTTAAAGTTAAATTAAACATAAATTGTAATTTATAAACTCAAAAATTTTAAATCAAAGTTGTATTTAAAGAGCTGTAATTATGTACATTTTTAAAACTATAATTCAATTATATTAAATGATTTATAGAACTAAAACTCTTCACCATTCTTGTGCTAAAAACCTTCTAGATGCCAATGTGAAGAATTACCATCTTGTTTCACATTATGGCCTAGTATAGCCAGACCTTCCCAACCAGCTTCTCCCTCACAGCTTCCACACTACAAACTCCAGGGTGACTTGCACCTCTTCCGGAATTCAGAGGCAGATGGAAAGGGGCCTGAATGGTGTCAGCCACAGGGTGGAAGGTCAGGGTTTAAGGGTCATCTTGTGCCCATGCCAAGGGATAGGTGCTGAGTGGGAGAGGTGTCCCCATGTCCCTAAGTAAAGGTGTGCTTGTCTATGTTGGTTCTATGCACAGTCCAGCATAAGGACCTCCTGCCGAGGTCCAGGGGCAGCACTGCCTATGTGTAGTCTCCTACAGAAACAGAAGCACAGGTGATAAGGGCCCATGTGCGGTGCTGCTCACAGAGCATGCCCACAGCCCAGATATCCATTAAGAATAAGATAGTCAGCCCTAGCTGGTTTGGCTCAGTGGGTAGAGCATCGGCCTGCAGACCAAAGGATCCCAGGTTTGATTCCAGTCAAGAGCACATACCTTGGTTACAGGCTCCTCAGCCCTGGCCCTGGTCAGAGGCAACCAATCAATGTGTTTCTCTCACATCAATGTTTCTGTCTTTCCCCCCTCTTCCACTCTCCCTAAAAAAATCAATGGAAAAATATCCTCGGATGAGGATTAACAACAAAAAAAAGAGTAAGATAGTCAAATAAAGTGTTGTTCATTCATACAACATAATGCTAAACCACCAAGACAATTAAAAAACTACAACAACATGCAACAATGCAAGTGAACATCACACACATAAAATAATCAAGGAAGCCAAACCCAAAAGGAAACATACTGATTAATTTTATTTAGAAAAACCAGCTCTGGCAGGGATGTTGTCTGCCTGGTATAATTGTAAAGAGAATCCAGGAGGGGGTCACTACCAAAGTTGGGATGCTGGGAGCCTTTCAGAAGAGGAAGGGGCAGTGATTGGAAGGGAGCATAGGGGGTTTCTAGAGTGCTGGAGATGCTCTTGTTATTGTCTGCATGTTTGTTTGTATCCCTGAAAATTCACATGTTGAAAATCTAATGCCCAAGGTAATGGCATTAAGAGCTAGGGTCTTTGGGGGTGATTAGGTCATAAGGGTGGAACCCTCATGAATGAGATGAGCAACCTTATAAAAAGTGGCCCCAGAGAGCTCCCACACCCCTTCCACCATGTGAGGACACAGAGAAATCTGACACCTAAAAGATGGCTCTCTCCTGACATGTTGGCTCTCTGATCTCAGACTTCCAGCCTCCAGAACTATGATAAATAAATCTCTGTTTTTTAAGCAACCCAGTCTTTGGTACTTTGTTATAGCAGCCTGAGTAAGCCAAGATAGTTCTCTTTCTGAATTTGAAAGGAGGTTACGTGGTGTTTCATTGGTATGTTTCACTATATAATTTATTAAACTTTACATTTATGCTTGTACACTTTTCTCTATGTGTTATACTTCATGTGGAAAAAAATGAGTGAATGGGGGGTTAAAAAGTAAAGAGAGCAACTCTAGACTATTTAATCATTCAGCAAGTATTTATCAGCCCTGTAAACCAGGCTCCTCGCAAACTTTTTAGAAGTAAATTCATTATCTGAGCCTCTGCTTTGTCCTCTAAGCTAATGTCCATAAATGGTCCTGTCACTTCCTCTCATCTTGTGGTTCAAAGTACTGCAAAGAATAAAACATGGGAGTCGACTCTTGTAACCTGGACCTTGCCCTTCCTAAGAGCCGCCGGATTCAGGGATCTTTTGTAATGATAACTGTGGACAGAAAATATTGGCATGTGTCACACACATCCATTAGCATCCTTTATTAAGTAACCTTCAAACTCCCTTCCCTTCACTTTCCATAGAGGCAGGGAGAGCTGTGACTATGGAGTCCCACCCTAGAGCTGGCCTTGGTGCTGAACAGCCCAGAGGAAGGAACACTGATCTTTCAAATCTCCTTTGTTCTTAAAAATCTATCAGCTTAAATGTAAGACCCGACACCATAAAACTCCTAGAGAAAACATAGGCAGTAAACTCTTTGACATGGGTGTTAGCAATATTTTTTTGGATATGTCTCCCTGGGTAACAGCAACAAAAGCAAAAATAAACAATGATATTCTGGCAAACTTAAAAGCTTTTGCACAATGAAGAGAGCCATCAACAAAACAAAAATAAAATTACTGAATGGGATAAGCTATTTGCAAATGACATATCCAATAAGGGGGTTATATCCAAAATATATAAAAACTCATATAACTTAATATGAAAAATTGAATAAAAATTGGGCAACATAAAATATTGAATAAAAATAAAAATCAATAGATATTTCTTCCAAAGAAGACCTGAAGATGGTCAATAGACATATGAAAAGATTATCAACATAATTAACCTTCAGGGAAACTCAAATATAAACCACAATGAGCACACAAATGTCAGAATGACAATACAAAAAGAAAACAAATAACAAGTGTTGATGAAGATGTGAAGAAAAGGGAACCCTAGTATACTGTTGGTAGGAACATAAATTAGTGCAGTCACTACGGAAAACAGTATGGAAGTTCCTCAAAAAATTAAAACTATAACTACCATACAACCCATCAATTACACTTCTGGATATTTATCCAAAGAAAACAAAAACACTAATTCAAAAAGATATTGGCACCCCTATGTTCATTGTAGCATTATTGACAATAGCCAAGATATGGAACCAACCTAGGTGTCTACCAATAAATGGATAAAGAACATGAGAAGGTGTGAGATTATATATATTTCTCAACAACAACAACAAAAAATGAAATCTTGCCATTTGCAACAATGTGGGTGGTCTTAGATGGTATTATGCTACATGAAGTAAGTCAGACAGAAAAAGACAACTACCATATGGTATCACTTACATGTGAAATCTTAAAAACACAGAAAACAAACTGATGGCTGCCAGAGGGGAGAACATGGGGAGATGGGTGAAAAAGCTAAAGGGGAATAAGAGATATAAACTTCCAATTATAAAATACAGAAGCCATGGGCATGTAATGTACTCACAGCTAATATAGTCAATAACGTCATAATAATTTTGTATGGTGACAGGTGGTTACTAAACTTATCATGGTGATTGCATCATAATATATATAATTGTCAAATTCTTTTGGTGTACATCTGAAACTAATGTAATGTTGTATGTCAACTATCCTATATAATAAAAGCCTAGGTGGCATCATGCCCTCGCACAACGCCCTCACACAATGTTGTCACAAGATGGCCACCACAAGATGGCCACCACAACATGGCCACACGCACAGCAGAGACGGGCCTGGTGACCGCTCTGCACGGTGAGGCCTGGGGGCCCCTCTGTGTGGCACAGAGGAGGCTGGTCCCGGCGTCTCCACTGCCTCACTCGGAGGAGGCGGGTTGCGGCAGGAAAGGGCAGTTGTGGGCAATCAGGCCAGCAGGGGAGCAGTTAGGCTTCAATCAGGCCAGCAGGGGAGTGGTTAGGGGGCGATCAGGCTGGCAGGCAGAAGCGGTTAGGTGCCAGCGGTTCCAGATTGTGAGAAGGATGTCTGACTGCCAATTTAGGCTTGATCCCACAGGATCAGGCCTAAACTGGCAGTCGGACATCTCCCGAGGGGTCCCAGATTGGAGAGGGTGCAGGCCGGGTTGAGGGACACCCTCCCCCAATGCACAAATTTCATACACCGGGCCTCTAGCACTTTAATAAAAATATCCATCAGCTTTTGGTGTGTTTTCTACCATATTGCTTTTGAATTTATTGTAAATAGGTAATCATAGTGAAAAAAATTAAAGCACAAATATAAAAAATTCTTACTTATATTTCTAGTAGGATAAAACACCACACACCAATTATGAGGAAAAGCAGGGGAGGGTGGATGGGAAGAGATCAACCAATGAACTTGTATGCATATATGCATAACCTATGGACACAGACAATGGGGTGGTGAGAGCCTGGAGTGGGGGGTAAGGGTGGGCTGGAAGAAGTCAATGGAGGGGGGAAGGGGACTTACATAATACTTTCAATAATAAAGATTTTTTTAAAATAAATAAATAATCAATATGATGGCCAGCTTTCTAATGGTCCAAGTGCCCTGATAACCCCAAGTGGATACCAATAATGAGGCTCAAAGGAGTGTTTAGCTCAAAATCTCACAGTCAGGATACATAGTCAAAATCATAGTCAGGATACATAGATACTGTTTTTAGAGTGTGTGTAGCGTAGCTGAAATTAATAGACCAACATCCCAGCAGAGGTGGTCAATCTGGCCTCTGCTAGAAAAGCACAACAGATGAATTCAAATTCTCCAAAGTGCCATGAGCTGATAAGCTCCGCATTCCTGATAAATGAGTAGGGTGAACAACAACCTTTGGATGGCAGCGGTGAAATCGTGTATTATATTTCCACTCAGAAAATTTCTAATAAGTAGAAAACTTAACATAAACAAACCACATTTCAATCTTAGTAGACTATCTAGCATTATTGATTTCTTTATTGTAATTTTCACTATCTTTCTTGATTTCTCAATATCTGTTCATGGCATTTGGAGAACATTTCCAAAGCCCCCTTGTAGCTAATTTAATACCTATGAATTCCCCATGGATATTACAGAAAGACTGTGCAGCATAGGGGATTAAGTACTTTACATTTTATTACAAAGGTATGGGCTCAAAAAAAAATATAAAGGTCTTATTATCTGAAGAATACTTACCCTATTTAAAACTCAGAAGATATAATGAATTCTTTTAGAGGACAGAATTATTATGTTAAACATGTCCCATCAATAAAATAATGTGTTTAAATACAATTCAAAGATTTAAAAGTCAAGAAGAAAATTGAGAAAAATGTTCTACTTTCAGTATAATACTTTCTGTATTTATAGAAAACCCCTTTTAATGGAATTATTATTCACATAATTTTGTATTTCTTCCATTACTGTTCACTAACATTTTCCTAATTACAACTACTGTTCTTGCTCTTTCATATTAGTTAAAAACCACCCCTCAGAGGAACTCAAAGTAAATAAGTTTAATTAAAATTAATCTTTACAATCCCCACTGAGGTAAAACTAAGGTGGGCATTGTGCTCCATCTGTATGCAAGAATGCATATCCAGCCAAAACCGGTTTGGCTCAGTGGATAGAGCATCGGCCTGCAGACTGAAGGGTCCCGGGTTCGATTCCGGTCAAGGGCATGTACCTGGGTTGCGGGCACATCCCCCGTGGGGGATGTGCAGGAGGCAGCTGATCGATGTTTCTCTCCCATCGATGTTTCTAACTATCTATCTCTCTCCCTTCCTCTCTGTAAAAAATCAATAAAATATATTAAAAAAAAAAAAAGAATGCATATCCACTAGAAAAACCCCAGGTGAAGACTGTGGTGTTAGCAAGATGGAAGTGTCAAGGTCTTTGTGTTCCTGGATATTTATTAGTTGCTGTGTGAGTGCTTCTTGCTTACATGTTTTCAGTTTATTGGCAAGTATACATTAACCCGGGGGTGACATTCAGATCAATACTTACTCTCACACATCACCTCCAGAGCAATGCACTGGACCAACCTTGCTCATTGGCATCAAGGTGAGGTCAGGAGAAAGGGAAGGAAAACAGAGAGATGGAGGAAGAGGAGGAGGAGGAGGAAGAGGAGGAAGAGGAGGAGAAGGAAGAGGAG
>NW_005353967.1:2852459-2858082 GCF_000412655.1 Myotis brandtii | reverse complement strand
AAAAAAACGGAAGAGGAGGAGATGGGGAAGACCAGGAGGAGGAGGAGGAGGAGGAGGATGGAGGAGGAAGAGGGGACAGGAGGAGAGGGAGAACTACAATTTCATCCTGCCCATTTTCAGCACAGTTCCAAAAGCCCAATCCAAGAAAATAGTTTGCTTAAAGGGCTGTTGTCTCAATGGAAATGGAGAAATGTTTTATATCAGTGTTTTTTACTTCTTCACCAAGTCATCATTTACTTAAGTGACGATGACAAGCAAGATCAATTTTTAAGAGCCAGGAACATTTAGAGCTTTCAAAGGCGAATGTGGCCACTCTTGGTATCTTGTGTCATCTCTTTTTAAAATCCTTTTTATGGTATAATATACCTAGAGAGAGTGTACAAACAAAAAGCAAAACCTTAATAAAATGTCATAAATTAAATATCAATGTAACCACCATCTAGGTTAAGAAATAACTCTAGGATTTCTTTCATAGCCTTTGTAAAGTTGAATATTCAAAGGAAAAAATGTTTACACCTTCTTCTTTTTCAAGAATGTCTCAGCATAGTTTCCATATAAATTTTAGAATCAGCGTCTCAAGTTAAACACACACACACACACACACACACACACACACACCATGTGGGCATTTCAACTGGGATTGCATTGAACCCATAGATCAGTTTGGAAGAGCTGATATGTATATAATATTGAGTCATTGCATCTATAAACATGGAAACCCTTCCATCTATTGCAGCCGTGGGCAAACTATGGCCCATTTGAAATGAATAAAACTAAAAAAAAAAAAAAAGACCGTACCCTTTTATGTAATGATGTTTACTTTGAATTTATATTAGTTCACACAAACACTCCATCCATGCTTTTGTTCCGGCCCTCCGGTCCAGTTTAAGAACCCATTGTGGCCCTCGAGTCAAAAAGTTTGCCCACCCCTGATCTATTGCTTTAAATTCCTCTCATTATTATTAACCAATGTCATAAATTTAGCCTAGAAAATAGTCTTCTGCATACAGTTTTATACATGGTTTCTTTTTTATTTTTCTTATATATTTGCTGTTTCTGATGCTATTTAAAAAATATATTTTTAATTTAATTTTCTAACTGCATATTGCTTGTATAAATCAATGTTTTTTTAATTTGTATACATTAATTTAACATCCTGGCTCTCCTTATTGTAAATTCCAACAATCTATTTATTTACATTGTAATACATTATCTGTGGGGAAAGCCTTTCTTACTTTCTAATCTTCATACTTTTAAAATTCGTATTATTATACTACTTTTAATATCATTACTAAAATTCAAATACAATAGTGTATATGAAATCTCTAATACATCACCTTGATAAGAAAGCATGCAATAATGTTCATGAGTGAATACCAGTGAGTGGCAGGCTCACTTGGCCAGTCCTCTTTTCATTTGGCCAGTCATATATTGGCTGGTACCATCCCCATAAAGCCCAGTGAGCCTCACACTGGTCCAGAGGCAGCAGCTATTCTGCCAACCCCAGGAAACTACAATGCAAAAAGTGATGCCCACCTTTTGCATTGTAATAATGGGAAGCACCCCCCTAACATTATGCGGTTACCTGGTACATTATAATTTGAGAAGGCTACATGATGTTACCACCCTTGTCACCCAAAGGAAGTGCCATCTCACACCAACAGCATGACTTGGGGGCCATATAAAATAAAGTTTATTGGAAAAACTGAGAAAATGGGAGTGGTGTACTCCAAGCTCTCATTACCGCAGGGAGGTGTGCCCTTACCACGAAGTAGGCAGGGACCTCACCCCTAGAACACTCCAGCTACTTGCCAGCAAGTTAAGAGGATAGAGCATGGAGACAGGAAATGTCTTCCTTCCTGTGCAGTACAGCTTGCCCTTCTTTTGTCTCATCTTTGTCTTTTCTGGCTGAATAGTATTTGCCTTGACTTTATGCCGACTTGAATCTTCAAGCTGCATGTACTGAAAATGCAATGCCACGGTTGATTTCACACCAAGTGAAATTTCTCTATAACTCTGTCTTACTGTGCTGCTGAATTAGAGAGCTGTGCAGCTTCCCTAATTAAGAAATTTACCCCATAAAAGCCTTATTTATAACTTTTCTAGAATCCTTCAAACTTAACTTCAAGCACAATGTTAGAATCCAATTCTTCAATGTTGAAATATTAGGGTAATAACGAAGTTTTGAAACCTCTGTTGACCCAAAAGTGGATTTCCTCATAGTGGTACGTGTGGGGGATGATCCCAAATTGTTAAAATAAACAATTTTAGTTCTGGAGCCTCAAGAACATCCCTTGTCTCAGGAAGCTTATGCTTCAGGGAGCTGAAATCATCCAAACAGATCGATGGGGCTCAGCGCCAGAGTCCCAAACCCTCAGTGCTCTCTTAGAAGCAAACCCAAGCTCCAATAATAATGCTGACATGTGAGCCTCAGGACTAAATCACAGGAAAGCTTCTAGGCAGCTTTTCCAGCTGCTCTTCCCTGCAAGCAGGCCATCCTCAAAGGCTGGCTTCAATCTGGCTTCTTAGCCAGCACACATTTAAATCTTCCAATTTTCCCAAACATATCTTAAGAATTTAAAAAATGGGATTATTTTCTAGCATTATTTTTTATTCATTAAGTGTAAATAAATGTATGGTCATAATTAGAAATTAATGATGATGCAGTGTTGATTATCAAACTAAGCATATTAGGGGGAAATGTTTTCAGTCTTCTGTTAAGAGGCCTCTGCCTTTCTGAGATGAAAGTGACTTGGTGCCTCATGTTGAAAGCAAAAGTTGAATGGAATTGTTATTTCAAGCTAAAAGGGAGGATGTTCTTTAAAATAAGGTAGCTCAGACTGTTCCCTGCACCTTTCAGACTAGTTGTAGTTGAATAAAAAATGGTATAATTTGGATAGCTTTCAGAAGACTGTTTTAGAAAAAGAGAATTGTGTTTAGGAAAACATTTTGATAAGCTACTTGGAAGAAATGTAAGATTTTGAGGAGAAAAGTCGTTAGGGGGGTGCAGTAGATATGAGCAGGAAGTTGGTGCCAAGAGCAGGAGAATGACAGAAAAAAAAATAAGGAAAAGTGGACTGTGGAGCCAATATGGCAGATGATGGGGAATAAATTGAAGAAATGGAGAGGAGCTTTGGTTAATAGAACAATCTAAAATTAAGTTTGCATTGATATAATATGAACTCTATCATGTTTCTAAAAGTTACCATAAAGTAACTTTTAAATATGTTCTACATATTTAAATGTATGGGTGAGCAACGTCAGGATTAAAGTCATGTAGATTGAGGGTCACACATGCTGACTGGTAAGATAATTGCTACACTTAACTAAGACAGTAGAAGCAGGTTCTAACTAGTCCAAAGGCCACCCTAAGACTATACACCAATAGAAAACTTACCAAAATTTAGGTGAAAGCACTACAGTCCCACATGGATGAAGTAAGGATTTAAACTAGGTATTAAGGGGGCAAAATCAACCTAGCAGATAGATTGGGTAAAATAATGATGGTAGGAATGAGGATTACTATTTTGACAATGATGATAATAATGATAGAGATGTTGGTGATTATGGTGATTATGACAGAAATAGTACCATGATGATAATAATGATGGTGATGGTGATGATGATGATGATGGTGGTAGTGACAGTGATTGTGGTAGTGATGGTGACAATGATGATAATGGTGGTGATAGTGATGATGATGATATAATGATGGTGATGGAGATGCTGGTAATAATAATGATAGTGATAATGATCATGGTAGTGATAACAGTGATATTGATGATGATGACAAAGAGGCTACTCAAAAAGACAAAGAGAATGCTTAAAGCCAACTTGATCTTGAGTCTAGGGAATTTACAGTATTCTTATAAACAATGAGAATTCAGTTCCTAGTGTAAACATGCCTAGGAAGTCATAGGGTGAGTCTTGGGCCTCAGATGTGGGGCCAGTTGCCTGTAGAAAGAGATTGGAGCAGAAAACACCACACCTGTTAACGCAGTACTTAGTGTAAGCACTGTGTGGGAATATACTACTCACTGTCTAAGGAAGACTACTGTCTTAAAGAAAGCAAAGAATAGGCAGAAAGAAAGGAAATGGTATAGGAGGAGAGGGGCAGATGGCAAGTGGAGAGGTACTCTGGAACTGTTTGAACCTAAGTCAGAGGAGCCAAAAAGATGGAAAATAGCCACATTACATTTACCTGGAGCTCTGCCTTCCTCTCCTCTCCCCACTCAGAGTCCTCATCAGCCTGCCTCCTCCTCTTCAATCTCCAGAGAAGTCTGCCTGAAACTTTCAATAGACCAGTGCATCACCAAGGTGCCAACCAGTCTTGGGTTTCCAGACAAAATACAAGGCATCCAGCTAAATTTGGATTTCTGATAAATAACCAATATTTTTATAAGTATGCCCCATTCAATACTTGGGAAATTTACATTTATAATGTAAATTATAATGGGCATTCTATATTTTCATTTGCTAAATCTGTAAACCTTCCCTTTTCCAAGGCAAAACTCTACCAACTATTCATTAATCTAGGAGAGGGAAGAGAAGATCAAATTCACTTTTTTTCCCCACAAACTCAGATTTTCAAATATTGGTACTAGAAAAGAAAGACAGGACAGATTGGATGATCTGCCTGATTCTTCTGTGGTTAGGGCCATCTCAAGATATCTGTGGGCAGTTGTTATTTTATAGGTTGCTACATGTGCATGGGAGCAAGGGAGGGTGAACTAATCTTAGATAAACAACTTTTATTAATTAATTATTTTCCCCACAAACTCAGATTTTCAAATATTGGTACTAGAAAAGAAAGACAGGACAGATTGGATGATCTGCCTGATTCTTCTGTGGTTAGGGCCATCTCAAGATATCTGTGGGCAGTTGTTATTTTATAGGTTGCTACATGTGCATGGGAGCAAGGGAGGGTGAACTAATCTTAGATAAACAACTTTTATTCATTCATTCATTCATTCATTCATTCAACAATAGCTATTAGGCACTCCCTCTGGCTCAGGGGTTACCCCTGAAAATAACAACAAACTCTAACTTCATGGATGTGGCACCTATAAGCTGACTTGTGTCCCCTAAAAATTTATTTGTTGACATTTTAACCCCCAATACCTCAGAATGCAACCTTATTTGGAAACAAGGTCTTTCTGAGGTAATCCAAACAAATTAGTTATGGTTGGGTCCTAATCTACACTAATAAAAGACCAACATGCAAATTGACTGTACCTTTGCTATGCCTTAAGCCACGCCCACCAGCCAATCAGAGTGACTATATGCAAATTAACCCAACCAAGATGGTGGCCGGCAGCCACGGAGCTGAAGCAAGCAGGAGGCTTGGTTGCTCCAGTGATGGAGGAAGCCAAGCTTCCCAGCTGGCTCTGAGCTCCACTGAAGGCAACAAAGTTTCAATTATAGAAGGTAAATAAATCCCAGAATAAAAAAAAAAGAAAAAAAGGAGAGGCTGGGAGCTTCCATCGCCAGGGGGCTTGGCCAGCCTGAAAATGGCCCTCAGCCCCTCACCCAGACTTGCCAGGCACCCCAGTGGGGACCTCCACCCTGAAGGGGGTGTAACCAGCTGCAAACACCCATCAGCCCCTCACCCAGGCTGGCCAGG
>NW_005353967.1:2851091-2852004 GCF_000412655.1 Myotis brandtii | reverse complement strand
CGGAAAGGGGGCACAGGCCAAGCGGAGGGCCCCCCCCCCCGAGTGCACAAATTTCTGTGCACCGGGCCTCTAGTCCTATATAATTAAAGCCTAATATGCAAATTGACAGAAAGCAGAACAACTGGCAGAATGACCAATCAGTATAACACACACTGACCACCAGGGGGCAGATGCTCAACACAGGAGCTGCTTCCAGCCCACAGGCCCCAGGCCAGCTCCCAGCCCGCAGGCCCCTGATCGCCCTGCTGGTCGACCCACAGAGGAATCACCCTGCTGGTTGCCCCACAGATCGGCCCTGATCCTCTACCAGGCCTACTGACCCTACCCATGCATGAATTCGTGCACTGGGTCTCTAGTTCAATATAACTGGTGTCCTTATAAAAAGGGAGGAAATGGGGTAAAAGAGACATACAAAGCACACGGAGAAGACCACGTGGAGACACAGGGAATGCTATGTGAAGACAAGGAGTGCAGTGACACATCTACAAGTCCCAGGGAACACCTGATTCTGCTAGAAGCCAGGAGAGAAGCCTGGAGCAGACCCCTCCAAAGAGCCTTCAGAGGGAGTTTGGCCCTATTGGCACCTTGATTTCAGACTTCCAGCCTCCATAACCATGAGGCAACAAATGTCTGTAGTTCTTAGCCACCAGTTTATGGCCCTTTATTATGACAACCCTAGGAATTAATATGCACATTAATAAAATAAAACTCAAAATGAGGGTCAAATTATCCTCCTAGTGTCAAGCACTAAGAAGGGGGTTGTGCAGTGCTGTGAAGGACAATGCCAGAAGGTCTTTCCTGGTCAGAAGACTCAGAGACACCTCCTTGAGGAAGCCACACTTGTCTCTGGATGACCTGTCCCCCTCCACACTGGAAAGTGGGTCAGCAGGTGTCATTCTCCATCTGAAAATCC
>NW_005353967.1:2826666-2850609 GCF_000412655.1 Myotis brandtii | reverse complement strand
AAGGCAGTCAGATTCACTCATCAGCAAAAATCTTCCCAGAAGCAATCTGCTCGGTGATAAGATCTGTAAATACACCACTGCTGAGATTAAGGCATCCCCTCAAAATCTCATCAGGAAGCAAGTGATGCAAATGGAGCTAATAAAGATGAAATGCAATCTTCAAACCTAACGCATGGTGCTGTAATTGCAGCAGCCTTTGGTGAATGATGGCAATAGTTTAAAAGAAGTGGGAGGGAGGTGTGCTCTTTCAGCCCTGTTAGGGGGATGGATGCTGGGATTTCAAATGTCCCCTCCCAGGTCTTTTTCTGAAAATAGCCCCAGAGTTGAAAAGGACACTGTATCTTGCTACCACAGCACATTAGAAACATCCCTTAAGAATATCCAGCCCTCCTTGCTCCAATTTTATGCTCACTAAGCAACCTTCTGAGTTATAATTTGCTGTTCTGACTAGGTGACTTTTTTCTAGGCCCTGAGCCAGGACTATTCTCAGAACCAGGGTTCAGGCTGCAAAGGTACAGAGCCGATGGGGCCAGCACTCTGACACCAGGAAGGGCCATGTAAGCCAAAGGGGAGAAGTAAGGACTGAGTCAATTATGAAGAGCAGTGAAGTCAGAGTATCACCTAAGACACAGAGGTCCAGGAAGCACAGCTGGCAGCCATGGGGAGGTTCAGCTGGTATTCCCCGGGCATGTGAAGGGGCCCATGGAGTCTGGGAAAGCAGGGGAGCAGCCCTAGGAGATGGGGAAGGCTGACAGGAGGCAAGGCCATTGTCTTTTGTCTAGAAGGCTGTGGCCCTGTGGTTAGTGGTGTCTGTGGAGAGCTGCCAGGCTGCTTCCAGAAGACTCGTGGATGTCTCCACTGCCAAAGACCCTCCTCCTTTGGTGCCAAGACTTCTGGTTCTAACACCGGCACAGTGCATTTCTTACAGTTTGGGTATGTTGCACAACCATTGATAATTGGGTGAAAAGTGAGACCAGTTTCAGGTTACTTTCCTCTGCCTGTGTTTTCTTTTCCATAAACCAAGCACCATTGATGTTGACAGTAAGTACAGTTGGTGGAAAGTATTTCATAAGTCAAAACTAATCAAGAACTATCCTGCAACACCCAGTGGAAACTCTGATTTATTGAAAATCTTGTCCAATGATAGATAAGGTAGTTGTGTCAATTAGCAACATGCTGAGTTTGAAATGTGTGGTCACAAACTTGGAAGCCCAAAATTGAGGGTTCTAGTTCTATGATGGACATCCATTGGATTTAAACTTCTTTCAGACCAATTATGTAGCCCCTTCCACCCACCTCATTCACCCACATCTTCTTCCTTCATGGTGTCAAAGAAGAGGGGCAGTTTGGTCTGTGGCTGTGCTGTCTTGCTGGCGTCCATGGAAGAGTATCTGATCCCATGTGTGCCTTCTGCAGCAAGGACAGACGTGTCCAGAGCTGCTCCCACCCAACTGAGTCTCCCTCTTCAGAGCTCCCATAGCCTCTGCTGCTCCCGCCTGACCTACATGCTCTCGATACAGGCCATTCTCCATCAGCACCTGTGTCTCCCTGGAGTGGGGTATATTGTTGGTGAACTTTCAGGTGCTCCTCTGTGCCTATATGAGGTCTTAAGAGCTGATTGGGTGATGGTGTGACTTCCCTGTTCAATGGTGGTTGCCCCTCATTGATAAAGGACCCCTCCATCTCTCTATGGGCTCTCTATCTCCCATCTCCACGGAGGTTTCTCTTTCAGAAGGTGCCCCATTCAGGTCTGGTTTCCTTCGTTTAGTCCCCTCCAATCTGTCTTCAGTCCTGGGGGGCTCCTGCCCTCTCTCCGTGAAGGGCAACTGCTCTTGCCCCCTCCACACTCCTCCCTTTTATGGCTTACAGTGTAGCCTTTATTGAAGACCAACATTGGGCATTCAAAAACCAAAATGCATGGATACGTGAATAAACACATAATATGTTTCACTCTCCTGACAATCTCTTGCATTTAACACTAGAGCCCTCAAGACCATTTGGGGATACAAAGCCAAGAATGTAAATGTGTCCTTCATTCCTGAGGCAATGAGCCTCAGCATTCAGGTTAATGTAGAAGAGTTACTGGGTGAAAGGGAATGACAAGAACAAAAGTTTATCAGGGTCTGAGGGTGGAAGCTCATGTTTGACAAGAATGAGGAACGGGGTTCAGGAAGATGTGGGTTTTAATCCTCAGGACAGGAGCTGGTGGGATGCCAGAATGTCTGAGCCAGAGATGGACAGACTGGAGCTGCTGCTGCTGCTGGCATCACACCCATCCTCCACCTATTTGCCCCCCTCCCCAGGATGAGAAAAGGGGAGAGTTAAAGAGAGTCCCCTAGGCAGGCTGGCTGCCACTGCCTCTCTCAGCCCAGAAATGCAACACCACCACCTCAGCCCCTCTCTTCTTCTCCCTCCCACCGCCACATGGACACAGCAGGACCACCCCTTAGCCCACACTTCCCTTTCATTTATTCCTTATTCCTTTGTGATATGCCCCCCAACTGACTGTAACAGCAGTGAGGAGACCAGATCCTCACACCCTCTGCTTTAAACCAAGATTCCCAGCAAGAGCAAACTCCTGACAGAAGGCCCCTTATCAGCCTCTCCCACTGCCTAACCCTTTGCATACTACTTCCAAAATACTGAGCTGCTATGTAGCTAAAAATACAGAGAAATTTTTATAGAGAAACAGAGAGGTGAGTGGACAGTTCAATTTGAAATAATGAAACCACCAGAGCACTTTGCTGATCAGGACTAATGCAATCTCAGTGGCCAGGAAGGGATTATGCTTGATAAAATGGCAGGGGGGGAAATGGCTTAGTGCTGTCCTCTCAGAGCCCACAGCAATCACCATGATGGGCTCACCCAGACCTCCGTGACCTGGGCGGACACTTTCTTAAATTAAAAGGTGACTGCTATGTGGAGAGTCACTTGGCAGCCATGTAGAACTCAGGTCTGGCTCTCTTGAATTATCTTCCCCTTTGGCTTGTGACCCACATATAGAAACTGGTGAAACTTGAGGAAATGCAAGATCAGCACTTCACGTTTATGTATGGACTTTTCACTGGGAGCTTAAAGAATCCATCCTGTGATGTGAGCATAAAACTCCATAATCTTGGAAAAACTGCCAGGTGCTACATTTCCCTGGCCTCCCCCAGACCCTCAGCTACACATCTCTGTAATCCCAGTAAATGACAGAGTTTGCCGTGGTGAAGTCATAGCTCTTGACTTCATTATTGTTCTATATTTACAACCTCGTGATTTATTCCTCCCATATTCATAGAAAGAATAAAGCCATTTCAATATCGCTATAAATTCTTTTGCCTGCATAGAGGGGCCTATAATCTCATCACTTCCATCTGTTCTTTCTCCCAAGATACTAACAAAATAATTTTCTGCCTTAAAGAAATAACTTCAGAGGAAATGAAAGCCCTGAGTAAACTCAAAAGCCTATTTAATTATTTTGTATTTTTGCCAGAAAGATCTCAAAGTTGTGCTTAGTTGGTTTCAGGGATAGTGAGCGGTTCTTAATTCTAACATCATAAAAGAGGGGGCGGATGCCTGCTGAGGACCCATGCATCTCCATCCTTCACCAAGCTCAGGAGTTCATTCTGCACCCGAGTTCCTAAGTCCTCCAATGAGGGGCAGTGGCATGTCAGCTACTTCAGGGAGCTCTGGAAGAAAGTAGATTCAAGAGAGAGAAGAACCAATGGAAGCACAGAAAACTGAACCTCTCATCCCTGGAACTCTCCACCCATAGACCAAGGAGATGTTCTGAGCAAGAGGGTAATCCAAAGAGTGTCCTTTCTTGTCTTTTTAAAAAATAGCTTTATGGAGGTTTAGTTTGCATACAATAAACTGAAAATTTTTTAATCCTCACCCAAGGATACATTTCACTGATATTTTAGAGAGAAGGGAAGAGTCAGAGAGAGAGAGAGAGAGAGACATCATGTGAGAGAGAAACATCGATTAGTTGCCTCCCATATGCACCCTGACCAGGACTGAATCTGCAACTTAGGTATGTTTACTGACCAAGAATCAAACCACAACCATTTGGTATACCAGACACACTCTAAACAACTGAGTCACCCAGCCAGGGTTAAAATGTACATATTGTAAGCTTATAATTGGATGTTAGAATATGGACACACCCATGAAACTATCACCATAATCAAAATAATGAATATATCCATCATCCCATAGTTTATTTTCTTATTGAGTTTATTGGGGTGACATTGGTTAACAAAAACATGCAGGACTCAAGTGTACAACTCACACCATCTGCACACAGCATCATGCACCCACCATCAAAAGCAAAGTCTCTTTCCTTCCCCATTTATCCTCCCTTTGCCCACTTCCACCTGCCCAACCCCCCTATCCCTCTGGCTATCACCATACTGTTGTCTGTGTCCATGTGTGCCTTCACACTTCACCCTCAGTTCCTCAGCCAAGGGCATACAATCACCCAGAAGCAGGAGTAATGAGGCAGGTATTGGTAACTCTGCCTCAGTAGAAATTTAATGGTTCTTCCAAACTCCAGCATGTGTTTATGTCTTAATTAAAGTTGTTCCCATTTCTTATTTTTCTCTAACATGCTTATATTTCCTTTTCTATCTAACACATTGCCTTCATTTGCTTTTGTTCAGGAATATCTTTGTTCCACCCAGCCAGGTAGTTCAGTTGGTTGAGCATCATCCCATACACCAAAAGCGTTGTGGGTTCAATTCCTGATCAGGGCACATACCTAGGTTGCAGGTTCTATCTCCAGTCAAGGTTCATACAAGAGGCAATCGATCCTTGTTTCTCCTCTCTCTCTCTCTCTCTCTCTCTCTCTCTCTCTCTCTCTCTCTCTCTCTCCAGTGATGGAAGGGTGTGTTCTCTTTATTTAGGATGTTCCTTTTTGAGCCAAACCAGAGATGACAACTTTCTCAGCTCCTATGGAGTCCCAATAGACAAAAATAAAATATTCTAAATCTGGTACATGTCTTCCTTACAGATGGTAGTGTTGATCCAGGATGGAATTGATCAGGATGGGTAAGACCAGTACAAAAATAGACATACAAAAAGTGGAGAGCACTAACAGGAGACCAATATACAACTGCCACTCCACTTCATTCATGTAAGAGACAGCAGTGCCCTCCAGGTGACAGGACAGTCTGTGTAGCCTGCACAGTTGCACTGGGCACCCCACTCCTCCTGCAACATGACTATTGCAGTTGCAGGGTCCCCCAATTTTTTATAAATATTTCCAGAATGATTTGCATTTCCCTTTCACTTCATCACACAGAAAGACAGGCAAGTGCACACAACTGTCTCTTCAATGTAGAGAGGTGGCTCACACCTGGGGAAAGCAACACACCCCAAGGAAGTCCCTCACCCTGATTATTGATAGCTGGTGGTTGCCAAGTTTTCTGTCTTCAGAATAGATCAATTTCAGTTGACTCATGGGCATGCCTTTTCTGACAAAGCTGTTTTTATTAATTAATACGTCTTTAAAGAATCCCAAGTGGGGTAGAGAGCATTACACCATCACGCACCCTATTAAAATAAGCCTTCGGCAGGAGAGAATGTCACATTATTGGCCTGAACAATTATAGTTTCCAATAGGTTTCTTCAGTGACCAGAAGTTCCTCCCCTTTCTTTTCCTATCTTCCTCCCTCTCTTTTCTTATAAGCATAATAAAGTGTTTTATAACTTTCTGTTGCTTGGCTGAGAAGGAAACATGGCCCATTTACCAAGTTGATTTCTTCCAAGGTTGTACAATTTCTTTTTGTTTATGAACAATTTTTGTCCACAGGGATGGCAGCAAATATTGGTTACAATGTAATCAGATGGATAGAGCCGGGGTAGAAAAATAAATCCTTTGAATTATCATCACAGCTTCCTCATAGGCCTTGTGATTGGGAGCAATTTGTGAGTGTGTCATGGCTAAAGGTCAAACTAATCTGTAGTAAAGAAAAATAAATAGAAAATTCAGAAACTGCATCTCTGCATTATTGTCACCTCCCCAATCTAACTGTGGAAATAAATGACTTCTCCCCAAGTACACAGAGTCTTCCCTTGTTGAATGAATGTTGACTGATTTTACTACATACGGTGTATTAGTCAGCTCAGGCAGCCATAACAAATACCACAGACTGGATGGCAGAAAGAGCAGACATTTAGTTCTCACAAATCCAAAGGCTGGAAAGACCAAGGTCAGGGACCAGCAAGGTGGAGTGGGGTCAGGGCCCTCTTCTTGGCTTGTACAGACAGAGCTGCCTCCCATGTCCTCGCATAGCCTTTCCATGGTGTATGCTTGTGGAAAGGGACACTGTGCTTTCTCTTCTTTTCTTGTAAAGCCACCAATCCCATAGATTAGAACCCCACCCTTATGACTTCATTTAAACGTAATTACCTCCTAAAAGCCTTATCTACAAATATATTGACAGAGGGTTAGAGCTTCAACGTATAAACTTTGGAGGGACACAATTCAGTTTATAGCATATGGCCACTCTGTAAAATAATGTCCAGAGCTTTGAGGTCAATAGCTTAAAAATGTATGTATTTTATATATAACATAGATATATATTACACATAAATATATATAATATATTATGTGTTATATATAATATATATTTGTAATTTATATGTATATATATTATACATACATGTATGCAAAAGATATCGATATAAATGATATAGATATAGATAATATAGCCATATAGATATAGATATATAGATACAGAGGACATAGTTATAGATATAAAGGATATAGCTATAGATGTTTTAAATATAGATATATGACAAGAAGGTAAAAAAAAAACACACATAAAAAGCCATGGGGATTCCATGAAGGATGAGTTGGTATATAATATATAGGGTGGCATCATTGTAGGCAAACAGAAGAAGGCATTGAGCCTTCTAAATGGCTCTCAGGGAATCAATAGGATTTCAAGAGGCAGGACTGAGGTGGGGTGGAGGTGATCATCCAGGTGCTGGTCAAGACACCCAGGTGGATGAGGACATACCCAGGTGTGAGAGGAAGTGCAGAGTCACTGTGAGGGAAGTCCTGAGATCAGATGGGTGGAAGCATTAGTCCTCTTGAGTTCAAAGCTAAGGATCTGAGGAACAATCATTTCAATGTAGAGAATTATCACAATCCTGGGGGAGGGGCCATATGTGGTCAAAGGGGTGCTTTGAGGTCATGGATCTCCCAGATGACAGGAGAATGGGCTGGAAGGGGGAACCTCAGAACTACTCTAGCAACCAGGTAAGAGGGAGGAGGTGGGCAAAGGCAAGGGTGATGTGGGCAAACACTTTCATTGATATATCTTTATGTTTGAGCTCAGAACTCACATTTCACACCAAGGTGGTGCCTGACTCATAATAAAAACATGTTTTTCATGCATTGAACTGCAGATCCATTCCAAAATCCTTCTGAAACTGATCACATGAGTTTAGAAGAGCAAACAGAAATATAACTTAGGTATCTGAAGTTTTTCTTTGTGCTAAAAATCAGAGGTAATTAAATATTTAGTTGTAGCCAATCCATGAAATGGATTATTGGACCAAATAAATGAAAAGTTATGAATCTACACAAAATAAATATCATTTGCTGTACTAATCAAAATGAGTGGCTGTGCAGGGAATGCTAAATGCTAAGTATAGCTACTAATGTACTATGATATACTACTGTTTTCCCATCAAAAGTGAAAGAGTAAGAAGAGTTTTTACTCCTGTAATCACAATGTTTATAAAAGCCATGTTATAATCTTCTTAAATGTAGTAGGTAGGTAGATAGGCATGAGCAGAGGAGGAACGATAGGCCAGGTGCAGAGGGTCACCAGGGTGGAGACCCCCAGGTGCCTAGCCACAGGCAAAACTACAAGCCCTTGCATGATCCCTCCCATAAGAATTAACCCCAGCAGGTGACATCTAGGCCTCACCTGTGTTTCAGCTCCAGGCCCAGAAAAGCAGCAAAATCAGGCAGAGAGACACCATGGCTGGCATCAGGACCAGCTTCCATGATGCCTGGTGCCAGCCAATCAGTGGAGACCATGCCACTGAGGGGGCACAATTGGAAAGCTGATGACTATTCTATTGAGATCTTCCCCTGAGACATCCAGATAAAAGCCCTAAGACACAGGCCTGTGCATGCTCTTCCTCTCTTTTTCTGGAGCACGCCCACAATTTTCCTCCCTCTTTTGTCTCTCAAGGTGCTTATCTACCTCTCTCCTAAGCTCCGAGGACCCTTCTTTTGCTTCTGTAACTCGTTTCCTGAGCCCATTTCTTTTACAGCTCACTGCTTCTACCTCTGTGACTTTCTACATGAACTTTCCCTTGCAATTTGAATCTTGGCTCTGAATTCTTTCTTAGCCAGAACTCAAGTACCGAGATTTCTGAATGGAAGACACACCTGGTGCTATTTTACTGCCAACATTAAATATTTCACAATTCACCACAATAGAAACGAAAATAAAAATAGAAGTGCTTTCTCGGGACTTTTGGTATATATCAAAAGCTATTATTCAGATATAATTTCTACTGAAATTTTAGAAACACACAGGCTGGTTAAGAACGAGAGACCCCTACAATAATGGCAGCTTGATTGTTCATCCTGCCACATGCAGAGTAAATAAAGCAGACCACTATTATGAAGTTTTGTTTCATAATAAGGAGGGAATAGTCAGTGGAAGGGAAATTGATTTTTGCTAAGTTGAAAACAAAACCAATTTTATCAGTTAAGGCATGTGCTCATTAAAGTGTTTACAGAGCTGGTGCAAATGATTTAGAGAGAAACACTGAACTCCAAAAGTAAAAAAAAATAAAAATAAAAAGCACAGCAATGCCTAGCCTTGTTAATGCATTCCTGGGAAAGTGAAACATCATTCCATTTCTGTCATGGATGGAAAATGCTACAGATGTGGAAAAATCTATCGGATCATCGCAAGTAACAATAATGGGGACCAGTGATGTCATTCGAGGCCGCCATGTAGATATATCTCAGGTAATATTGAATAGAGACACTTCCCTTGGAGCATGGTGAGCAATTGGGAAGAGAAAAAAAAGCTGCGTGTGAGCCACTTCTTTTTTAAATTGAAAATGAAATTAGCTTTATGAAGGCATCCAATGAAGGTAGAAATATCTTCCCTCAAAATCAGATTACCTAATCCAATAAGTGGCACACTACCAAAGAAAAAATTAAAATGGGTTTCTAATTATAGAAAGTAAACATCTGAGCACATGTGAGAAGTCCCAACATACAGTCAACTTTCTTTAGGAGAAGCCCTGTCACCTGGGTTCACCTGACTGACACCCGGTGTCCTCCCTGACCCCTCACTCAGCCTTCGCCAGAATTGGGCGAGAAGCACTGAGAGCTGCCTCCCAGGAGGACTTCCACTCTTCCTATGAAACCAACTTGTTCTTCTCCTCTGCAGTTCCTGTCTCGCCAGTGCTCTGGCACAGTAGGGAGCCCATTAATGTGCTATCAGTACTCATGAATATTTCCAAACAGCACTGCAAGGGAGGACTTTAAATCACTAGGGCATAATCCTGGGAGAGGAAATTTGTCAATGAATAACCAACACACACACACACACACACACACACACACACACACACACACACACAATGTTCAATGGAGAGTATTGTTTCATTATTCACACTTCCTTACTGTGACTTCCAATCCTCAGGACTGGTTCGCATTTTCTGAGAAAAAAGGCTACCCCCTGACCCCTGTGAGAATTGTAAGTAAGAGAGCAAAGGGACTGGAATCACCCTGAAGAGTAGAGGCTCCCAGGCAGGGGGTTGCTGGAGCTGACTCAGCAGATGTGAGCAGATGTGAGAAGGAACACAGCACGCCAACCAGAAGGGAGGTGGGACAGAAGGCTGATGGAAAGAGACCCAGAGAGAAGCCAGTCCCACCAATGAAGGTCCTGGCAGGTTGTTTGGCCTTCCACCCCAGTGGTGAGAGGATCCTTAGTGTAAAATGGGTGCTAAGCCTGGCACTATTAAACCACTCAGCTCAACCAGCTTTGGATCCCACCATCTGTGGGCAGAAAGTGTGCTGATCTCACCAAGTCAAACTACCCATGTACTGGGCCAGCTGGGCCAGAGTTTTCACGGTGAATTAAACAAATCAGCCTGCTGGTTTTATACATCAGTCCTACTAGCTTGGCTAATGTGAGTCTACCCCTAAAAAATAGAACCACTCTCAGGGTGGCTGACCAAGCCATCTGATTGATCCTGCAAGGTTTCTTAGGAGACTGGCTAAGAGAAAGGCCAGTCCACCATATCCCCACATGGCTGCAGGGACAGGACCAGGGTGATTTCTCCTTGAGACATCTACCATAATTCTGCTCTCAGGTTTCAGACAAGAAGATATATAATAAACAGAACCTCCACCCTCCCTACTGAGCTTCTCCCCATCAATTGAAATACCCTCAACCATAATTTCACCAGAAAGCTCAAGACTCTGGAGATGCCATTCTGGGGGTATATTCAAAGACTTAGGAGATGTCTCAAAGGTTGAACTACCTGCCTCAACCTATCCCTGCAGGAACAGGCTTCTACCAAATGGCCAAATCACAGCCTTGCAGCATCCCAATTAAGAGACAGGTCTAAGATTATCATGTACACAAATCATTGCATTCTTCAGAAGATACCAGCCCAAGAGCATTCATCTGGGAGATTTAGACACTTTAGTATTTGAGATTGGTGTAGAGACCTGGAATCAGAGAAAATTTGGGGAAAGGGTTAAAAATGATATTCTGATTTAATAAAGCATGCCACCTGTCAACCAGAATATGGAGAAATAGGCAAGCAGGTAGGAGTATAAATTTTTGCCAACTCTGAAAAGACAACTTAGTAATATCCCTTAAACAATTAAAGTCATGTGCCTTTTGACCAACTCATTCTACCTCTAAGAATTTTTTGGAAACATTTTCAAGGTTTACAGAGAAATAGATCACTTTAGCAATGTTTATAATAAGGAAAAACACAAACTGGAAACCACAAAAATATGCAATAATTAAATATGTTTTGCCACATCCGTACAATGCAACATTATACAGCTTTTGAAAAGAGTAAGAAATGTCCTATGTTCTGGCATAAAAAGCTATCCCAGGGATATTAACTGACCAAGTGCAAGTTTCACAAACTGTGTGTATATTACATGTGTGCTTGTACAACTGTGCAATGTTCTGGTTTGAGGCACTATCTAAAGAGGTTGTTATGAGGGATGTCACTGCAGGACACCCTGTGACCTTGGGCATGTGCAGATCATCAGCATAGCCCCACTTCATCTTCATGCAGCAAGGACTCCTGAACTAATGTACATGAAGCATGTAAAACAATGCCTGGCACACAGTAGGCATGATATGAGTGCTTGCAATTTTCAATTATTACTATTAGAAAACATTTTTACTATGAGTTTGAACTGCTATTATGACAAAAAATTAATGTAAGACTCAACCATATTTGAGCAATCTTAGTAGGGAGGACTCCTGAACTAATGTACATGAAGCATGTAAAACAATGCCTGGCACACAGTAGGCATGATATGAGTGCTTGCAATTTTCAATTATTACTATTAGAAAACATGAGCTTAAACTGCTATTATGACAAAAAAAATTAATGTAAGACTCAACCATATTTAAGCAATCTTAGTAGGTCCTGTGGCCATACCCTTCCTGCACAATGTGTCTCTGCCAAGAGACTTCAGCTGGCATACCCTTTAGCATGAGGGTTCAATCTAGAAGCATAGATACTCTGCTGCTGGGATGAGATTACAACAGAATATCCCTTCTGACTGCAACAGCTTTTTCTCCCCTCTTGCTCTTCTGCCTCCTGGCAACAATCTAATTCATCACCTATGGTCCAGAAGGGCTTGTCCCAGGTCACTCCTGGCTCTGGAAGGGAGGCAGCTGCAGCAGCTGGGGTGGGCCAGCAGCCTCTCTCCTCTCTGTCACCACCAGAGTGCCCACATGAGGGTTTTTACAATCTCAATTACCTTGGTGTTCTTTCAAAAAATAAAAATACCAAGACTCCAGTTAGGAATATAATTTTTAACTAGAAAAATGATGATGTAGGCACTGGTTAGTTACATCAAATCCTGCAATACAAGAGGCCTGTGGTCCCCCTGAGGAAGACAGGAGATTTGGGGATAGATCTCCAAAAGGAAGTGCCCCTTTGCCTGATGTGTGATCACCGTAGAGAAATCACAACCCCAGACTTGGGTTTAAGCTAAAAACTCCAAACCAAGACAACTACAGACTCAGAGGCAGTGGGGAAAGGTTAGGGGTAATTTCACAGACTTTCAAGATGGTATCCAAAAAGGCAAGCAGGAGCTGCTCCCAGCCTGCAGGCCCCAGGCCAGCCAAGGCCAGTGCCAGCAGCCTCCCCACTCCCCACCCACATCACCCCGCCAGTGACCCCACAGATCAGCCCTGATCTCCGGCCAGGCCTAGAGACCCTACCCATGCACGAATTTCATGCATCAGGCCTCTAGTAATGATAATAATAACAGGCACGCTAAATTTGAAAGCACTTCATAGCTTTCAGAGGGCTTTTGAATGCATTAGCTGCTTTCTTTCTTGTCTCCAATGACCCTGAAAATATACAGGTAATCACTACTGTTGCCACATCTTTAAAAGTTCCTGTGATTTTAAAACAAGATTCAAGGGTGCAGGATAAAGGAAACTTTATCACCGCATTGAAGGAGATTTATACAATCCACTCACTGGATTACTCCAGGAGTGGTAGGCACCATCTTTGTGGCAAGGGCCCTGAGTGCAGGGATGGTGATCTGGCTTCCCACTCCTGCTGTCCACAACAGTCATGGGTGCTCAGTAAACAAATGGGTAGCAATTGCAATGTGAGCCCCTATGGGTTCAGGATGCCAGGAAGAGAGTGACCTTCTAAGGCTGTGTCACAATCTTATTTATTTTCCTTCTCACTGGAATTTTAATCAGTCTGAGCATCAGTTAATGACTCTTTCGTATCCATTTGATTAAAATACAAAGTCACTGAGGCAGCAGTAAATTGGATTTTTTTCCCTTGGCCCTTAATGCACTGCAGTAATGAAATCTATGACTTCCAACCTCTGCTAGGGAAGAGCCAACATGTGCACTATGAGAGCCAGGAAGGCTCATTTGTCTCCTGGCTGATTTCCCTTCCCAAGGAAGGCCCTCCAGGAGCCCTGCATCAATGGAATGAGGCACCTGTGCTGGTGCAGCTGAAGATTGAATGTCAAGTGCAATACAACTTCATTTCTTTAAAGCAGCTGCAGCTTTTATTACTTAAATGAAATCATATCCCACATACTAATTGAATAAACTCATTTAAGCTTGCACAAAGTCCTTCTTGGAAAAGGATGCATTACTATCCCACTGGCCTGTGCACTGAACAATTTCCATCTACAACCCAAGGGAGAAAGAGTAGTCAAGATTAAAAATAAGGCAAAGCTACTCCAGTTCACATTCTGATTAAACTTTACAGAGTCAGATTATCACAAAATCAGGTCATAAAAATGAAATAGCAAAGTGAGCATCCAAACCCTTATCATTCAAATATATAAAGAAAGTGGATCCCCACTGCCCTTATTTAGGCCTTTTTAATGATCCTCTCTTGTCCCCTCTTGTATCTCATTGCCTCAGTTCCCAAGATCACCAACCCTAGGCAAAGACTCTCTTTTCAGAGCTCAGTACTAGTCCTACCAATGGGGTGGTCTAGAGTAGTTGCTTCCAGGTGGGCAGAAGAACCTGTGGTCCACCATTCACTCCCCATTTTTTCTTTCAAGGAGAAAAGAAACCAGGAACAAACTGTTGAAGTAGAATACTTCTTAGAAACACGAAACACCTTATTATTTCTTTTATAAAAGGACTAGAGGCCCGGTGAATGAAATTCATGCACAGGGGGGTTCCCCTCAGCCCAGCCTGCACCATCTCCAATCCGGGACCCCTTGGGGGATGTCCAACTGCCAGTTTAGGCCCAATCCCCCTGCTGGCCTGGATGCCCCCAACTGTCCCCCCTGCCATCCTGGTCACCCCTCAGGGCCCCCCCACCGTCCTGGTCACCCCACACAGCCTTCTGTTCACTCGTTTGTTAGTCCCTCACTAATCCCCCACCAGCCTGATGCCCCACACAGCCTGCTTGTTCAGTCATTTTGTCGTCCCTCACTAACCCCCCTGCTGGCCTGGTGGCCCCATGCAGCCTGCTGTTCAGTCATTTGGTCGTCCCTCACTAACCCCTCTGCCAGCCTGGTCATAGGCAGCCATCTTTGTGAGGGTGTGAGGGTTAATTTTCATATTACCTCTTTATTATATAGGATAATGTGAACCTATACACTTGATTTTATATTTATTCATTCAACAAAAATGTATTGTTTTCTTTTATGTATCAGGCACTGAAAATATAGCCATAAACAAAATAGACAAAAACCTATGTCCTCACAGACATTTCCATTGTATTATAAAACTATGCCCTATAATCTTAAAAATAACCCCGTAGTTTTACTGCACTTATGTAATAAGTAGATCCTTGGGATGAATAACACACAACATCCTCTCAATCCCTGCAACTTCAGTACCACTTAGGTGGACAGCTCCACTCACACTTGCAAGTGCTTCCAGGCCAAGCAGGGCCAAGTGTCTCTCCACATCCCCAAGTTGCACAATGCTGCGGAACTATATGCAGACATAGTCTGGAAGTGGGGAAAGCAGGGAACCAGGACAACCCTTGGGAAATGGGAATCCATGGATAATGTCCTAGCATCAACAACCTCCTGGGAGACAACTCTGAAGCATGGTTCCTCAGGTCTCCAGGGGATTAAGGTCTAGCCACACAGTAAGGGAACCCTAACTGATGTTTCTCTTTTTCCTGAAACACACTCCCACTCCTCACTTCTGTTTCCTTGAGTCCCCCTTATTAGTTCTTCAGAGAAACTGAACCAACAAGATGCATAGATGTATAGTAGATATAGGTATAAGTACAGATAGATATAGACATAGACATGGATTCCATTATAAGAGGATAATATGAGAGAAATAAAGATAGAGATAGATAGATAGATAGATAGATAGATAGATAGATAGATAGATAGATAGATAATTATCAGCTTATGCAATTATGCATTCTGAGAAGTCCCAGGATCTGTAGTTGACAAGCTGGAGACCCAGGAAAGCCAGTGGTGTAAAGGCCTGAGAATAAGGAGAACCTATGGTGTAAATTCTAATCCAGGGCAGGAGAAAACCAATGTGCAGCTCAGTCAGGCAGCTGAAGGAAATGTTACTCAATAATTTGTGCTCTTCAGGCCTTCAGGTGATTGGATGAGGGCCAGCAACATTGGGGAGGACAACCTGCTTTACTTAATATGCCTATACAATTGTTAATCTCACCCCCAAACACCTCCACATACACATTTTAAATAATGTTTGATGAAATGCCTTGGCACCCCTTGGTCAACAAAATAGTAGAAAATCATATTTAAACCATAGTGTATGTATCCTTAAGTTTTCATATTGGATTTGAGGGGGGGTTATAATAGCTTAAATGCCAATACTACACACTGAAGGGTTAACATGGGGAGACTATATTAATATTGTAAAGTTAAATTAATAGTAGTTTATCATTAAAGTCAAAGGAAGCAGCCAGTAAAAATACTGAGCAACTCAAGAGAAGTGAAAGACAGCAGCATCTGCTGTAGGAGGTTGGCCATGGTGCCTGGTTCTGTGGGGCAGCGAGGCTTCTTAGAGAGCCTGAATTAATCCTCAACAAGCTAGGTTAAACATTCAATGTCTCCCCCAGTCTGCTATTTGACTGATATTTAGCCTTTGGAAGGAAATTAGCCAAGTTCCTATATCCATGTCATCGCAGGATCCCTAAACTTGTGAATGTTCAACAGTCATATGATGCGTAGCCTACCATCATATCCAGTCAGCATAGAAGTGCCAGCATAATGCACCAATCATGTCACTTGAATTTATTGTCCTTATCTGAATGAATTTCAAAATCATGTATTAGAAGTTGAAGTGAAATCTCCTAAAGTTTTTCATGTGTTAAAATTTTGTCAATCTGCTGAAGCATAAATTTACATTTATTATCACAAAACATAATGCTGCCAAAATCACCTTCCTGGGGCCACTAAACCACCTTCACTGCAGTGGCCTTGCTCAGCAGCATCCATGCTGGTCCTGCATCTGCTCTAATATCGTCAATGGAAAGAGAGCAAGTACCTTACACCCAAATGTTCACTGTAGGATGATCACAGAGGCAATCTATCAAACTTAAAATCTGACCACCAAAAATTAATAATGATCACATTTTTAACAAGATTCAAATTTATTCTTATATCCTAGCAATTTAGCCTATGATGGCAGTACTCAGCTGGCGGTTGAATTTTATCATTTGGCATGTTGTCATTTGGTACATCTCTGATTTAATGCCAGGTTTTATTAGCCCTTAATCACTTGGCAGGGTAATAATAAGTAGGCCTTAATCACAGGTAAAAAATAAAAGTCTATGAATTACTTTCCCTTCATCTATAGCAGCAAAGGTATGTCTTGTGTTTGGGGATGAGTGTACAGCTCATGAAGGTGTCTTAAGTCCACTTTCGGGCCATGGACCACATGCTGGGCAGCACTGCTGTCTAGTCCTTCCCAAGTAACAGGGCACACACCTGCCTTTTGTTGAGAGACCATTCTCCATGGGTCTTTCATGTTTCCAAATGCCTTGTGGGCAGACGCACTAACTGACCTTTATTGTAAGAATGCCCTTTCTTCTCAAGGATATTTGAATAGAGAATACACGTGCAAGTTCCAATCTGTAAATGAAATACATAACAGTGGTTCTCAACCAGGCATGATTTTTGGCAATGTCTGGAGACATTTTTGCTTGTCATAAATGGGGTAGGGATGCTAATAGCGTTTGATGGCAGAGGCCTGAGATGCTGCCAAATATCTTACAATTCACAGAAACATCCCTAACAGTGAATAATTATTCATCCCAAAATGTTCCTGGTGTCTAGGTTGAGAAACCCTCTATACAAATAGTCTCTCCATCCAAAGCAAAGGGCAGGCTTGCTCCCTGCCCATTATGAAAATATTGAGGTCCCCTAAGCTTTAGTTACCTCAGGTAAAATACACCTAATGTGTACACAGGCATCCATCCAGTCCTGCCTGCTTCGTGCCTTGAGAGTTGGGGGCAACTCAAGAACTGCTGTGCTGCATTTAATGAACTCCTTTGTCTCTGAGCCAGGAGTGTTGTGTCTTCTACCAGCCTCAAAGAAACTGACAGGCTAACTTGTGAACTTTCCAATAGGGTAAAAACTCTCACTCTTCACAATCTTGACACCTTTCTAGGGACAACTGTTGCCCTTTGTATCCAATATGTTGATGTCTGAAATCTGAAATGCTTTAAGTTGCTAGAAAAGTGATTGTAGAGCAGGCAAGCAGTCTGCAGGGTCAGCAGGAACAAGAGAAGAGTTTTGTGCCAGCATGCCTCCAGCCTGCCTGACATACTATTCGCCAGGGATGCAGAGAGTGGCCCAGGAGCAGTCCCTGGAGCAGGGAGGGACTCTGTTATAGCTCAACCCAAGGCTAGTATGCAGCCAGGCAAAGCTGTGGCTGTGGCTGCCAGGTGAGACTGTATTAGGCTGGGAGTCCATCAAAACAATTCAATAACTCATGTCGCATTACCGGTTTCAATTCATTTTTCCAACTGGCATCTGCTCCAATTTGAGCTGGGCAAAGGGAATTGGGCACAGCAAGCTCAGCATCCACACACCCAACAGCAGCCCCTAGGGAGGGGTTCACACAGAAAGGAAGGTGGGAGTGAGGAGGAAGAAAGCGACACTACATCTACATCAGAAGGTCAGGCACTGAAACTGCCTCTGAGCTAATCAAAGCCCATCTATAATTTCCAGGACAACGGAACCAGAAGCCGTCACTTGGTGACCCCAGTCAGAGTCCTCACCTCTCGCTCACTGACTCCCAAGTGGGCCACCACTGATGGACAGTCCTAAGCATTAGACAAGGTATTGATGATCTCTCTTCCATTCCCACTCACTGGCCCTGACTGGCCTGCCCAGAGTCAAGACCCTCTGCATTGGGGTTCGGGTTCAAGAGCAAGTTCCAATATGTAAATGAAATAAAATGTAAATCAAGTTCTATAGTTATTATCTAGCCTTGCGGCTGGAAGAAAAGATAATAATTTGTGAATGTTTCAGTGCTTTGAGGGAACATACTACATTCACACCTTGCCACTGGCTGAGGAAGATGGAAGGCAAGCTGAGAGTGGACAGGCCCATTCCTGCCTCCTCTACCAATAGATGAGTGAGCCTTCCAGTTCAGAATGAGACTGGCTCCTAGATTTTTCCTCATGAGGTGTCTGATTCTCAAAGCGTCTGCTCACCTCACTGCAGCTAAGGTTTGTATCACAGCCTGATGAGAACAAGAGTGCTTGGAGTTCAGGCCACTCAGGCCACTCAGGCATATGCCTCCAGCAGCCCAGGGAGGGGGAGGGAGGCCCCCTGCTGATTCCAGTCTCAGAGGCAGTGTTCCTATAAAAAACAAATCTAAGAACTTAAAGCCTGTGTTTTGCCCTAAGACCTGATCTTTTTGGAAATCCATTCAACTTTGGAAAGTGCATTTTTTTTTCTTCCACCTCTAGGCCACTTCTGTAAAAATATTTGTATTTCTGTTTCCTTTTGTTGAAACACAATTGATGTGTGTGCTTTTTAAATCCAAACTGTGCAAAAGATGGTTTCTGGCCCTTCCCTGAACACTGGGTCTCCCTTTCCTCTTGCCTGGCAATTACTATCACCAAGTTCTTATCTATCTAGGTCACTTCTGAAAACAAACCAAAAGAATCCACCATCTCCTGAGGATAGAGAGGGGGGGAGGGCGAAAGAAATCCACCTTGTTGTGGGGTGCCCTCTGACAAGGAAATCACTAGCCACGTTGCATAACTAACTTCATCCTCAAACATAAGCATAAGATGGACACTATAGTCTTACAGATAAGAAACCTGAGACTTCTAACCTTTGATTGTCTCTAACTACCAATATCATGGAGCTTTCACTCCAGTAACAAAAGATCTGGAAATAACTGTGGTTTACATCTTTCTATGTCATTATACTTGTTCATAAATGAGATTCAGTTCTCTGTTACTGCAGAACAAATGACCCCAAAGCTCAGTGGCTTAAAACAACAACAAATTGATTTTGTTCACTATTTCGCTGAGCAGAACTCAGCAGGGAAGCTTGGCCCTGCCTCACTTGGCATCATTTGCCATGACTCAATGGAATCCACTTCGAGATGGCACATCACAGAACTGGCAAGTTGGTGCTGGCTACTAAGTCCTCTCCATGTGGGTATCTCCACAAGGTGGCTTAAGCTTCCTTCCAGAATGGTGGCTGGGGTCCTAGACCAAGGGTCCCAAGAGGCAGAAAGTAGGAGTTACCCGTTTCTTAGCCTGGGCTGAGAATCTGCACAGTCAGCCCACTGTGCTCTACTGTCCAAGCAACACAGAACCCACATTTAAGGGGCAGGGACATGGATCCCACCTCACAATGGTGGAGAATTTTGAAAATATGTTTCCAAGCTCCACAGTTACTCATTTTAAATATAATTAAAAATGCCATTCATTCCAGGCACCACACCTAATTAAGCCATGCTGAAATATCAGTAAAACCAGCCCAGAGTTTTGTATCAGAAGATAGATGCAAATTCTCCCAAAAGCCTGCCCCCGTGGCTTGCTATTCATCATAAGGAGGAAACCAAACCTATAGAAAATAGTTTCCTTTTTGAAAAACAAGAAAAAGGGAGATTCATGTGCGGCTGTGGTCATGGCAGAGCTCACAGCTGCGACACATGTCCTAAGGCAGCTCTTCCCTGTTTCCTACACATGATTGATTATTCACAGCCGAACCTCCATCTGATCAGCCAAGGCCTCTGCAGTGGGACACATGGCTCTCTGCTCATTTCTCCATGGTCTCTGTCCTTTCTGGGCACAAGGGAGTTGCCTTTAAGCCTTCTGGCCTACTTGATCTCCTGTCTGATGCTTTATTAACAGGTCTCTGTTTTCTTGGAGCTCTTACACACAGCTCAGCCTTTTTACCACTTCTTAAAAACATCTAACATGGCCGAAACTGGTTTGGCTCAGTGGATGGGGCGTCGGCCTGCGGACTGAGGGGTCCCAGGTTCAATTCCAGTCAGGGGCATGTACCTTGGTTGCGGGCACATCCCCGGTGGGAGATGTGCAGGAGGCGGCTGATCGATGTTTCTAGCTCTCTATCTCTCTCCCTTCCTCTCTGTAAAAAATCAATAAAATATATTTTAAAAAAAAACATCTAACATGAAATTATGTTAACTGTGAGAACTGAGTCAACTGTGAGAGAACACAAGCATCCCCCCATAGGGGGACTGCACAAGGCCAGACTGCCCACACCCAAAATGCTCTGACTCATTAAGTAAACATTCAATGACTAATTTGGAGAGTTATAAATGTTTTCATCTACCTGTCACCCTGCAAAAGTAACATTTACCAACAGGTATGATTGTCACAGGATCACAGAATAATTATGCACAGATTGGCTGGAGGGAGCCCATGAAACCTTCAACCAGCTCAGCCTGAGTTACCCACAAGCATCCTCTGTCCAATCCCCCAGGGAAGGGAGGTTCTCACTTTCTCCCAGTCACAGCCTTCTCACTCTGAATGCAGACATCTTATTCTTCACACATTCATTCACTCAACAATACACAAGCTCTTCTGAAGCATAGGTACCTATGACTTCCTGCACGTGTGTGCACACATACACAGAACAATGATGGGCCATGGGGAGCTGTGTCCTTGCTTCTCCAGGTCAGGTTTGGACTCTGCAAATGCTGGGAGGTAGGAAGCTTCGGGGTCCAACAGGGAGAAAGGACAACTCAACAGAACTGAGCTAGGAGAATAAGAAAGTCTGAAAATTTGTTTCTTGATGTTTCCTGATCCCCAGCCTCTATGTTCAGTACACACCCACACATGCATGTACTCCTATGTTCCTTTGAAACACTGTTCTTAAAGAGTTTTTATTGTACACTATGACATGATCTGAGCACTATGGAGGCGATGGAGAAATTCCAGACCTCCTACATCTAGTGTGGGGCAGGGACTCAATGATGGCCATGAAGTAATTAAATAGTAGCCACTAAGCAGTTTCCAGGGCTGGGGCCAAATGATTCAGCCTCCTCTCATGCACCCCTCATCTCAGGCCTCCCAAGCTCCTACCAGAATATCAGCTCAGCTCTTGGTTCCCCTCACTGGACTTTTTCACAAATAGCGCACACACACACACACACACACACATGCAGGCATGCATATGTGTGCACACACACATGAAAACATGCACACACAGGGACACATACGTCCATGCACTCACAAACACTCTAGGTGGCTGCTCACACACACACACACACACACACACACACACACACACACACACACACACCAGCTCTGACTTTAAGCCTATTTCCCCCGCATATGAAATGTCCTTCCCTCAGACCTTGAAGCAAACCAACCTTCAAGATGAAGGCAAGACCCTACCTCCCCCAGGATGGCATCCTCCCGAGATGGCACCGAATTCTTCCTTTCCTCATTCTCCTACATAGGCTTGTACAGAATCTCAATCACAAGGCTCATCACCAAAGTCAATCTCCCTCAGTACAGATGCCCTCTGCCCTCTTCCTTTCAGTGTTATTCATTCCCTGGGGAGGAGGGTGGTGCTCTTTCCAGCTTGGCAACCTCTCATGGTCCTTAGCAGAGAGAACCCCAAAAGGTGCTCCCACAGGCTGTTGCATTGCAAAGGCAAGGAGAGCTTGGACTACAGAAAACAGAAAGTCTGGTTGCTCGAGGAGTCTCAGGGCTGCCTGCCCCCCAAGTCCTGGCCCAGGCAGCACTAACTCCTCTCTCTCTCACACTTTCCCTACACCAGGAGTTCTCAACCTTTGTTGCAACAGAGCATTCTCTCCAGCAGCCTGGTGAAGCTGTGAACCCTTGTGAGCAAGAATGTTGTTTCAAAATGCATAAAATAAACAATAATACTGAAATCCAGGTCTGAGTGGACTTGAGTAGGAGACCCTCCCCCTCAACCAACTGCAGAGCTCTGTTAGAGCCCATCCCCCTCCTCCACATCTCTTATCTCCAACCCCCTCCAGGTGGATCCTCACTCTGATAGAAAATACCCTGAGGTGGTGAGGTGCAGAGACAAAAGGCAGGATAGCTCCTTTCTAAAAGGCTGTGGCTGCTGTTTCATACAGCAAGATCTGAATCATGATTTATGGTTTGCAGAGCTTGGGGGGAGGAGAGAGAGAGAGAGAGAGAGAGAGAGAGAGAGAGAGAGAGAGAACACTGTTCTCATGGACAAAGCACAAGAAATAGCCAAAGCTGGTGCATAATTGTTCCCACTGCAGTGATGTCTTTGAACTGAAATCTGTGGACTTTAGAAGTATTTTCTGTGCTTTTATTGTTGACTCCACCGGGCACTGTATACATAAAGCATTAGGACCAGCAGGGACATAAGTCATATGAATTCAAGGATCACACAAGCTCAGAGTAGAAAAAGAGCTTGGTTTTTTTTTTTTTTCTTTTAACCAGTGGCGCATAGGAAATGAAGTAATTTTTATATTAGATATTTGGGGTTTTTATACTGTGTCTATTTCCTTTTAATGACAGTTGTCAGAAGTCACTTTTAAGAAAGTACTTTGAATAGACAATGTCTCACACATTTACTTTTCCTATTTTTTGTGAAAGTCAAATAAGATGTGAGGATAGGCACTAGGTGCTTCGTCCCCCCCAGCCTCTCTTTTCAGAAGTGGGAGGGGAGACCAGGGGTCTATTAGGAGACACCTGGCTGGGTTCCTGCCTTAGTGGCTCAGCTCCCTCCAGAAACGCTGTATAGGGTATGGTAGACAGGAGGAGGACTCCCCCATGTTGTTCACATCCTGATCTCTGGTACCTGTGAATATGGTAGGATACACAGCAAAAAAGAATTGAGGTGGCAGATGGAATTAAGGCTGCTCACCACCTGGCCTTAAAATTAGGAGGTCATCCTGGATCACCTGGGTAGTCTTGGCATCATCACAAGGGTCCTTAAATATGCAAAAGGGAGGCAGAAAAGGGCTGGAGAGATGTGACCATGGAAAAAGGCACACAGAGGCCACATGCTGGCTGTGAAGATGGGGGAAGGGGCCACAAGCCAAGGAGTGCAGGTGGCCTCTAGACATTGGAAAAGGCAAGAGATGGATTCTCCCCTGGAACCTGTAGAAAGGACACAGCCTTGTGACTCCCACATCAGACATCCAGCCTCCAGAACTGTAAGATAATAAATTTGTATTGTTACGCTGTTAAATTTGTGGTAATTTGCTGCAGCAACCAAATTAATATAGAGCAGATCTCCCAGTGCCATCATGGGGAACCGAATTCCAAAGTCCAGAACTTGCACCTACAGCCACTTGAACACTGTGTGACCTGAGCAGCTTGCTCAACCTCTCTGCATCCCCATTATTTCATTTTAAAGTGTGTGCAATCAAGTCTCCAGTAGGATTGTTAGTCCTACATGAAATTGGGCTAATCTATTTATATAAAACCCTAATATGCAAATCTACCGAATAGCGGAAAGACTGGTTGCTATGATGCACACTGACCACCAGGGGGCAGACACTCAATGCAGGAGCTGCCACCAGCCCGACCAGCGGTGGCAGCAGGGGGTGAGGCAAGCAAGTGGGTAGTGCCAGGCCAGCCAAGGCAGGTACAAGTGGGGGGCCCCCAATTGCCCCACCGGTCACCCTACAGATCAGCCCTGATCGCCAGCCAGGCCTGGGGATCCTACCTGTGCATGAATTTTGTGCACCAGGCCTCTAGTTAATTATAAAGAAGAAAAGAAAGGATTAGTTTATTGACTTTTTTCAAGCAGCCTGAGGCAGG
>NW_005353967.1:2792513-2826614 GCF_000412655.1 Myotis brandtii | reverse complement strand
ATATGTAAACATTTACTTTTTGATAATCACATATATGGCTTTAAATCAATATAATAAGCCCCCTTGGGAAAGGACCAGGAAGTCAGTAGGAACTCCCCGTGGGGTAAAGGAACAGTCCTGGGCAGACCTTCCCAAGTCATAGCACCGATTCACCAGAACTTTGGGACTGGCAAACAGATAACTGGGCAGGAACTGCCCCATTGGCCTCCCTCTGACAGAGCACAGGGTGACACCTGTGTCACCTGTATTGTGAGCTGTGGGAAACCAGCCCCTCACTCTCGGGCTGTGTAGCTATGTCAGAAAGCCACATCTGCATGCCTTTGCCCTGGGGACCACATTAAATGTAATGGGTACTGCTGTAATTAGCTTCCCTACAGTGAATTCCTCCATGGAGAGGCATTTTTCTAATTTCAGAAATTACTCCTTTTTTATTTCTGGTTGTAGGGTTTTAGAGGTTGAATACATCACATTCTTACAAAGGCCAGCACAGAGAACTTGGCATAGATTTTGTAAGGGGCCATCACTTACTGAACTTCTACATTGGGCCAGACCCCAATTATATATAATCTCTCACACTCAACTCCTTCCTTCATGAAATATGTATAACATCTACTTCATAAGGCTGTCAAGGATTAAGTTAAATCGAATAAAATAGCATAGCCAGGGACACAGCTGGGAAGAAATAGAACTGAAGCCATCCCATGGGCTCCCTAGTTTTCTCCCATGAGCTTTTTTTATTCCCCCCACTCTGCACACCTCGCATTATGGAAGTCCCTAGGTCTTTCCTTCCTGTGAATTTATTTCTCATTCTATCGTGTGACCTGGCTTTTCATTCCATACCCAATCAACTATTGAACCAATATTCTACTCCCCACCTACACATTCACTTAAAGTAGTGCATTTTTTAAGTTTGTTAATAATAAAAGACAGTGTTGTGCCCTGACCTCCATTAGGAAACTTTAAAATTCATTCATCAATATCCACCAACTCCCTGTGGTTTGTAGGGACTCTTCTAGAAAACAGAGGTGCCAAGGGCCCAGCCCTCTTGAGCTGGCATTATGGGAGAGAGCTGGCATTATAGACAATGAACAATCAACAAATTAAAAAAGAAGAACTCACCAGCTGTTCTGAGTGTCATGCAGAGAATGCTTTAGACTGATGTCCAATGAAAGTGTCTCCGTAAAGGTTGAGTTTTATTAAAAAGAAACCAGGAGGAGCCTGCTGCCCGCAGAGAGAACAGCTGGTGTGAAGCCCTACAGCAAGAACAAGCTTATGTCCTGGAGGAAGGAAGGAGGATAGAGTGGCTGGAGAGTGTGGGAGAGGGAGCTGCCCGAGGTGACTTCAGGATGCAGGCAGGAGCCAGATCCCATCAGGCTTTATGGCCAATGGCAGGAGAATGGATTTTTCTCTAAGGGTAAAGAGAAGTCAAAGGATAGTGTTAGGCAAGAGAGTAACAAGGCCTGTTTTGCATTTTGTTGTGTGTTTTTAGATCTCTCCAGCTGCTCTATGCAGAATGGACCTGAGAGGTCTGGTGCAGAGTGAAATCAGAGAGAGGGTTTCTCCCAGGGGAGGAAGATAGTGGCTTGCTGTGGAGGGCAGTGGTGGAGGTGGAGAGAAGAGGGCAAGGGTGAGGTTTCTTCTGGATAGACAGGCAACAGAACTTGAACTAGGCAAGGGTTTCTCCAGTTAATCCATCCCACCTGAACATGGCTCCTGAGGGGAGAGCACATGTCCCTCTCCATTCACTTCGGACTTGTCCACATGACTTTCTCCAGCCAATGGGATGTGCACAGGATGACAGTGTGCAGATACAGCAGAGGGTTTAGTGAGCACCTCTTGCTTCTGCTGCCCTTCCTGAGTTTCTACCTGCACCATGAGAAAAGCACGCCCCAGGCAGTGCCTGCTCTGCCAGCCTGGGTCTCAGATGAGAAGACACATGGACCCTCACTGGGCCCTAGTGAGTTTACCCAAGAGCATCAGATCCCAGAAAGCTTCAGCCTACCTGCTGACCAATGAGCAAAAGCAAATATTCATGAATATAAGTTACAGAGATTCCAGGAGTATTTGTGTCTGTGGCAGAAGCTACCTTCTACAAGAACACTTTCTAGATGTTCAGCTTAAGCAGCTGTGTAAAGAGTGGTTCAGTTTACCAACTTGGGGAGGGTGGGGGGTTGACAAAGTGGGGTGGGACTACATTTTAGAACACATTTAACAAACTAGGAATACCTGTTAGTTTATGGAGGATGAGATATAACTTGTACACACTTGGATATGTTGGAAAATCAAATTATTTCCATTTGGAGTTTAACATCCCAAATAAAATTTTAAAGCTTTTATACTCACTCTAATCATTGTCAAACATTTTATTCCCTGAAATTGTTTAATTCACATTTATTCAAAAAGAAAGTTCATCTAGAGTTAAAACTAGTTCCCCCCAAGGGTTTCTAAAGAGCTTAAAAATGGGATTACAAAGGATGACACCCACTAACTGTCATCATCTCATCCTTATCATTCAGCTGGGTGGGGCTGGGGAGCAAGCTGTTGAGATCAAGGTGGGAAAGTGACTCCCCTTGAACTCACACCTGGGTCATTCAAAGAAATAATGATCACTGTGTTATGGATGGTCCACTGTGAAGACAGCCAAAGGAAGCTTTCCCAACAAAGCAGGAGTTTTAGTGTGGTCTTTAAATCAAAACAAAGTCATCTTTTTTGAAATTTTATTAAATTTATTGAGGTGACATTGGTTAATAAAATTATATAGGTTTCAAGTGTACAATTCTATAATATATTATCTGTATATTACATTGTATGTTCACCACCCAAAGTCAAGTCTCCTATCATCATATATTTGACCCCTATGCCCTCTTGTACCTCCCCCGAACCCCTTTTTCTTCTGGTAACCACCCTACTATTGTCTGTGTCCATGAGTTTTAAGACAAAGTCATCTTAAATAAGATAAGATACATGGGGTTTGTGGGGGAGAATTCTAACCTGATATTTTATTCATGAATAACTTTATATCAATTTCATTCATTGACTATCATAGTTCCACATAACAATGTATTATTTGTAATTAATTTAATGCTGCCCAATGAATAGATACATATACCATAATGTATCTTTAGTTTATCATTTTGTAACATAATTTTCTACCAAATAGTAACATACATTCATAAAAAGTAGTTGAATATGCATTAAATGGAAAAAAGAGATATAAAATAATAGCCTTTGTATGATATAACAAAATTAAATATAATAATAAATATTGTATACATATTTAATATATTACATATTTATGTATATAAAGATCTCTGGATGGATTAATATTATATTACAAACCTATAAAGTTTTCTATTTTATGTTTTTTTTGTTTCTACATCACTTAAATCCCATTAAGATGAATACACATTTTTTCTAGAATTTAAAAAAAAAATCAACAAAGATGTTTTTACCTAGAAGAAATACAGGAAGAAATCATTCAGACCAGAAAAGCCTAAGGGGAAGATCCTAATGCTAAAGCATTGCAGCTAAGATGTTCTGAAACAGGCCTACAAGAGAATCACATCATTAGCAAGGCTTTCGGTCCATGGGATAATGAAGACCCCAACTTACATTTCACATTCCATGCCTCCTGACAGCCTAACACATGCTTACTACTGCTTAGTGTACTTTAATATGGATACAGTATTAATATTTTATGTCCACCGATTGTTTCTCTGTTTAAAGGTATCTGAACAAGCAAGTAGCAGCCTGGAGACATAAAAGCACACAGCTAAATGCACACTTCCCCTTACTGTCAGGAACGACGGATACATTAAAAGGGATGATCGGGAGAAAGGTACACTTTGGAGGTTTGATCTAACCCATTTTCACATTCAAAGGGTGCTTTGGCTATTTCTCAGAAATACATAATTGTGCTGAGAGCAGAAAGCACTTAGCATCAGCTGAACACTTGCTCAAAATCTGAGTTGGAGATTTACAGTAACGTGTCAGCCCACACAGCAATGGGCTGCTGAGCTCCGAAGGGCTGGCCAGGCGCCGGCTGCTGGGAGTGGGCTCTGAGGGGGTCTGTTATGCATCCTATGCACCAGGGAGGTCCGCCTTTTCCTGAACCCTCTCTGCCCTCCCTCTCCTTCCTGCCTCACCCCCCCACCCCCGCCCTTGGGAAAGGAAAGCCAAGAGGCAAACAAGATGCAATTCAGTCCTGCAGCAGATGAGTTGATTTCAGACTCCTGGTTGTACAATCTTCACAAGAATTTGTCATCCACCCTCCCTTTGCCCTTGGTATTTGAACTTGAATGAAACCCAAAGGTGACCTAAAGCTTCAGGAGAAAATTGCTGAAGTTCACTGACGGCTGAGTCAAAATCTCCAAATTAGGCC
The DNA here is from genome assembly GCF_000412655.1 of Myotis brandtii. Classification (NCBI taxonomy): domain Eukaryota; kingdom Metazoa; phylum Chordata; class Mammalia; order Chiroptera; family Vespertilionidae; genus Myotis; species Myotis brandtii. The sequence goes on along the minus strand of NW_005353967.1, from coordinate 2,822,233 downwards.
AGATCTGTCTTCAAACGCTGATTCACCAGGCTTTGAAGCTGGATGCTTCCAACAAAGCTGGCTGGCCAGGGGAAAACTGGACAGACTCTTAAACCTTGCAAGTTTCAGACTATTTAAGCCCTTCGCTCCTGATCCCTCTGCTTAATAACCAAATAGAAGTGTTAGTATTGGATAAGGGCCATCATCATAATTTGATAGCATCTCCAAGACCAGCGTCACACTCAAAATAGCCCACGTGGATGTTCCAGCCAGTCAGCCTGGGACTGATGCTCTGCAGGTTTCTTTCAAAGTCCTGTCTCTTATAAGACTGTGGTCATCTCATGAATTGCTGTTTTTTTTAAAAAAAAGAAATCTTTTTTTTAAGGTTGATTCAAAAAATCGATCTTCTATTTCTAGCTGTAACACTTCAAAGTCAATAAATGCAGGAACTTTCCTATAACTCTCTCTTTTAAATCATGAGTCAACCCAGAGAGGTGTTTTATTAAAAAGTACCAGAAAGAGATGGACACCATAATATACTGCTTCCTCTGTGGCAGGCCACCCCTCCTGGTTCTGAGCGCGATGAAGGTGAGCTGCTATAACCATGGAGCCAGCTGTCCACAGCCTTGACAGAGGTGTGTTTGTAACCACCACAGAAGCTCATGATCTCCGTGGAAGATCATGAGCTTCTTTAAGAGCTGAGGCTCTTAATAAAATACCCACATGGAGGCCAAACCCGATTCACTACATCAGACGCTCTGCAGGTGACGGCATTGGGCAGGACACTGAGTCTGTGGTAACTTCACTGTCCCATCCATCAGTGCCCACAGGGACCTCCAGGAAAGGAGGTGGGCAGGTCGGGCAAGAAAGCAGGAGTCGGACCTCGGCATCATAGACTTGGCAACCTCATTAAAGAGACAACACTCATACTATTTAAAGAAAACACGGTATAAAATGAATGCCAAAGTGTAGGCTTCAGAGAGTTAGAGACCGAAACAAACCAAGTGACAGGAGGGTGATTATGCAACTCAGACCAGCTCTGCTCAGCCTTCAGCCCCTTCAGTCACAGAGGAAAACCAGAGCACGAAGAAGCCACATGGGATCCCAGAATTCGATGGCAAGTCTGGCACACGAACCTCCAACTCCGGCTCCCTCTGACCCACCCCAAGTGGAATGGAACACTTGGGCCAATTAGGTTTTTTCTCTCTCATCTGATAAATCCATATAATTGACCCCCCAAACTGATTTTTTGCTTTTTGAATTATCCATACAATTGCCTTGATTTCCACTTCATTTTGCTTTTGTAACTATAACCTCACTTTCTCCTTTTGTATAATCAGTGTGAAGCAAATTTTTCCTTGATAATCCACATATATTGAGTTATTATTATATACTAGAGGCCCAGTGCATGAAATTCATGCACGGGAAGAGGGGGTGTCCCTCAGCCTGGCCTACACCCTCTCAAATCTGGGACCCCTTGGGGGATGTCTGACTGCCGGTTTAGGCCTGATCCCAAAAATTGGGCCTAAACTGGCAGCCAGACATTCCTCTCACAATCCGGGACTGCTGGCTCCAAACCGCTCACCTGCCTGCCTGCATGATCACCCCCTAACTGCTCCCCTGCCAGCCTGATCACCCCCAACTGCCCTCCCCTGCCAGCCTGATCGCCCCCAACTGCCCTCCCCTGTCAGCCCAATCACTCTCAACTGCCCTCCCCTGCAGGCCTGGTTGCCCCCAACTGCCCTCCCCTACAAGCCTGGTCGCCCCCAGCAGCCCTCTCCTTTAGGCCTGGTTGCACCCAACTGCCCTCCCCTACAGGCTGGGTTGCCCACAACTGCCCTCCACTGCCAGCCATCTTGTGGTGGCCATCTTGTGGTGGCCATCTTGCAGTGGCCATCTTGTGACAACGTGGTGGTGGCCATCTTGTGACAACATTGTGGAGGCCATCTTGTGACGCTGTTGCAAGAGGCCACCTAGGCTTTTATTATATAAGATAAGGCAGTATAATTGGTATGGTGAGGAACTGTGAACACAAATTATAAATAAACATATACAAGTGTCATTCCTTCTTAAGCTCACAGCCTGTCCCATACATAGTCTCAGGAGAAAGTAACTCACAAGATAAGCAAGGTGTGATGGGTGCAGGGGGTGGGCAGAGCTGGATGGAGGATAAGAGGAAAGGGGAGAGATGAGAGAGCATGAGAATGGTCAGAGCAGAGATGGAAAGTTAGTTAGGCTGTGTTGGGAGGGTCCTATGGGTGCTCGGCTGAGAGAGGAAGTGGAACGTGTCAATCTGAAGACATTGAGTGTCTGATTGCTTGAAACCAGATCCGACTGGGCTCAACCAGTTAAGAAGCTGGGTCATTTGTACAAGTCACTTCACCTCTCTGGGCCTCAGTTTCCCATTTGTAAGTGGGTGTAATAACTTTCCTTGTTAGGTTATTGTCTTAGTTTGGGCTGCTATCACAAAAATAAATCATAAACTAAGTGCTTAACCTTTCTTTCTCACAGTTCTGAAACTGGGGAGTCCAAGATCAAAAATCTGGTGGGTCTGGTGTCCAGTGAGGGCCTACTTCCCAGCTTCTAGACAGCTGCCTTCCGCTTGTAGCCACCATGGCCGATAGAGAAAGTTCTGCTCCTTTTGTCTCCTAAATGGCACTAATTCTATCATGGGGGCCCCAACCTCATGACTCCATCTAACTCTGATAACCTCCCAAAGTCCTTACTTTCAAAGCCCATCACATTGGGGATTAGGATTTCATATGGATTTGAGGAGAAGAGAGACATTTAGTCCAAAGCAGTTATTTTGATGATTAAATGAGTTGATATATCTGTAAATCATTCCAGAAGTGTCAGGAGCATCATAAGCACCACATTATTGTTAGTTAACTATTCTACAGATCCCAGGGGCTAGAAGGTGTCATTCTGGGCTCTGAGCAGGGGTGTGGTATGACAGTTCCATTGCCCCTTTGCAGAATGGGTAGATGAGCAGGCACACTGTGCCAGGGGAGAACCACGGAGCCCTGAACTGGCACTGGAAACATCACCAAGTCACAAATAGAAAGGATGTGGGAAAGAAGGAACAGGATGCCCTGGTTGACGTTGCTACCAAAGTGTGTTGAGGCAGGGCACACAGGTGGCCTTCGTGTCCTTCACAGCTGGCTCCAGGTGGAGAAAAGGGAGCACCTCTCATCCCTGCTGAAGTGAGGTCTCTCGTAGTCCTCAGGTAGGAAATCCAGTGGCCTGTTGGAGAGGAGAGATCAGATGTGGTTGGGAGTTTGTGCAGGAGGTGGTGCTCCAAGGAGAGAATCTAGGGAAAGGTGAGAGATGTGCGGAGGCCTAGAGAGCCAGGAAAGAGGCTTTGTAACACTATAGAGGACAGTGGTTCTGGAGACGGTGGGTTGACAACCAGATGGAACCAGGGCTCTGTATGGAGCCCACATATATGCCCGTGTGCCTATCACTTTGTTGGAAATACTAAAACCAGGATACAGTTCAAGTGGCTTGCACTTTGGAGGATTTCCAAATCCCATGATCTCAAAGCGGCAAAGACCCTGGGTTAACACTGGGAATCAGTAAGGACACAGGGGGATTGTCTGATGCTGGCTGGCCTTGTGGTCATCTTTGAATGGTTTCAATGCCTTCAGTTTTGACCATGTATTCAATGTTTAAATCCATAGAAAGGACCATGACTTTGTAGATCTATTAGGAACTCTGAACTGAATACATGTTAAAATATATCAGTTATATCAAAAATGATACTTTCAACAGATATATGAAGGCCCTGAAGATAAAGAATGAAAAGAGCCAGGCTATATATAGAGAAACACAACGCCAGCAGGAACCTAAACAGGTTGGCATTCTGAACAGAAGCTGCTAGTCCTCTCAGGTGACACACTGGGGCCCTGATTCTTTTTTGTTTTACTTCAAAAACCACAGCAAACCCTCTAAATGTTCTGGCTAGTTTTCCAGTAATTATGAAAGAGGATGGATGGAGGCATGGAGGGGAAAAATGAAGAATGGAAGGAAGGATAGAAAGAAGAATGAAAGGATGGATGGGTAGGTGGGTGGGTGGATGGATGGATGGATGGAGAGACAGTCTACAAAATAAACCTTCCACCCAAATTGAGCCTAAAACTTACAATAACTTTATACTTCCCCATCTGTGAAATGAAACTGCTTCTTTCTAGCCTTTGTCTTACAGAATCTGGCTCCAATAAATGAAGTGACACTTCTTACGTTGTATGCCTACACAAAGCTCTTCCAAACTCCCTTTGACCCACCACTTGTCCCCTGCCCTTTATTTCCAGTTGAACTCCAGAGTCCCTGCCCTCCTCACATCCTTCAGCACTCAGCACACGGTCACCTGTATTTGGCGTCGCACCCTGATTCTGAGTGATGTCAGGACATGTGAAGAGCAGTTGTATGGTTGTTTCTGAACGTGGCTCTCATCTTTGAAGGTGCTAAGTAATTCCACAGGGATGGGGTCAGGTCATTGCTTGAAGCTGTCTGCACATGACCACTTATATTTATTATTATTATTATTGATGGTAGAGAGGAAGGAAAGAAGGAAGGAAGGAAGGAACCAATCAATGGGTTTCTCCTACACCATCAGAAGACAGGCCCCCAGCACTTAATGCTAACTCTGTTCAGACCCTGGAAAAATAAACACCAGAAAATATGGAAGTGAGACTGAAAATAACACCCCCTAAAGTCTGGGAAAATGTAATCTACTCACTTTCATAAATTTAGCACATATCCCCACACAAACTAGAGAAATCATCTCAAAATATATGAGAATTATTATTCTGCCCAAAACATTAACTTCATCACTGTAAGCAAAATAATATAGAATGCATATTAATACTAAGGTGTATTCAAGTAGTGTTCATTATAATGGAAATCTGATTACTAAAATTAAGTTTATTTTTTCATATCTAATCTTATCAACATTAATTTTAATATCATTTAAGTGGGTTTTCTAGCCAGTGGACAAGACAATTCTGGAGCAATTACCTTTATAATATTGTTATAAAAGCTTTTTTTATAAACATAAGTAAGTGGCACCAATTTAATTTTTCCTTTGAGTTCTAACCAGCATCATTCAAAAGAAAAAAGTTAAACTTAAAAGTCACTAATTTATTTTTATGAAAGTCATTGAACATACAGCATGATACGATGATGAGCTGATGCTCATGTGATCTGAACCAGTGTTCTGGGTTGAAATCACACACGTGGCTAACCAAACATCCAGCACAAAATTTACCAAGAAGCAACATCTTGGGAAGGTCACCTGTCAACCACTCCAGAGGCAATGGCGCCTATGGCAGGGGCGCAAACATCTATGCCCAGGCAGGTGAATGGAGACAAGGGGACTACGTTACCTCTAGTATCAGATGGAGGCAGGAACTTCTTTGCAGAGCAAGGAAGGGGGCCTTCTGGAGCATCTAAACTTGGCAGACGTGTGCGAGCAAGACAGGGAGGCAGCAGCTCCCTGAGACTGAAACAGCAGCCCTGCAGAACGGAGACCCCTGACACAGGGGCTGAGGAACGGGAGATGACAGAGGAGGCTCTCAAATGGCAGGTGGCTGCACTGAGCCATGTCTACTGAGCTGCAGTGCTGGGCCGTCTGAGGATTGCTCAGCAGAGGGGAAAGGATGCAAGAGTGGCAAAGCCACTCTGCAGTGCCAAGGAGGATGGATTTGAGTGGGGGTGGGGGTGGGGATGGAGCTGGGGGAGGTGTAGAGACCAATCAGGGGACTGTTGCAGTCCCTGCCTGGACAGCGGGAGCAGAAGCAGCAAGTGTCGGGGAAGCTGGGAGCAGACTCCTAGGACCATGTATCAGTCTGCTGGGCTGCATAACAGTGGCAGGGGAGGGCTCCGGCCAATGGCCAGGCTGGTAGGCAGGAGACTAAGGTTTTAGTCCCTGAGAGGGGCCCAGAGCAGGAGCACAGCTTCATGTAGCTTTGGGGCTTCTGAGCACCGGAAGGTGCCCAAGGCCACCTCTGGTCTCAGGTGACTGCTGAGTTCTACTTGCTGCTGTTGCTACTTCCTTGTGTTCATGGAAATTCCCCACAACCTCCACACAAACCTGAGCCACAAGAGCCTGGGGTGGTGGCCTAGGCCTGAGGCTTGTGACAGGCTGGACCCCAGACCCTGGCAGAGGGAACCAGTCCCTATCTCTTGAGAAAAGAAAGGCCAACTAGTGTCTTGGGAAAACCCTAGGGCTGGGCCCCAGGGGTCTGGATTCCAGAGCCAGCTCTGTGCCTCCTGAGCCTGCTTAATCTCAACAGGCTCCTGTCTTCTTATCCAGAAAAAAAAGGGCTTTGCTTGCAAATCTCTAAGGTGATTTCAGCTTTAAACCGCTCTGAATCCCATCTTCCTGCTGACTGACATTATAATTTTACAGAGGCCTTATCTTCCCTGCAAATGATCTTTAGCGGCAGCAGCCTTTCATCCCAGCTTAAGTCGCCCTGACCTTTTTATCTAGTGGTTAATGAACACCCTGGTGCTGAAGGCGCTGTCCTGGCTGCGTGTGTGTGGTCCTGGAGGGTCCTTCCAGGCGTGGGAAAGCCGCTTACACGATTAACACCAAGAACACAAATCTCCCTTTGGCTCCTCATGTGGTTTCCCCAAGCGCAGTGCAGGAGAAGGTGGTCTGCAGCGGGGCCCTGGATCAAGAACGCTGGCTCACGTTTCCTGCCTCATTTTTATCACCAGAAGGGCTTGTCTCGTGAGAAGCCACATGGTACTGTCTGTCACCCATGGAGGTGGCTGCAGACATGGCCAGAAAGGCCCCACATCAGAAGGTCAGTCTCATCTTGGTGCCAGGAGAACCTCCCACACTGGACACCTGTCCTTACACCTCTGACAGGAGGGGGCAGGCACGAGTGTGTCCCCGACAGACCAGGGAACGGTGCACAGGAGCTCTAAGACATGATAGGTTCTGTGGTTCCCAGTGCAGCAAAATAGACCTTCGGGCGAATTCTTATGTCTCTATTTGCCTTGCATTCATATTTTGGGACATCATATTATCAATTTTCCATTAATAAATACGAGTTTATGAGATAAGAAGTGGTAATGCATATGTTCTCATCACACTCAGAAAATGTTGTAACTATGTATGGTAATAAATGTTAACTAGACTACTTGTGGGGATCATCCCACAACATAAACAGTATTGAATCATTAAGCTGTACACCTGAAACTAATATAATGTTATGTCAATGATAACACAGTTAAAAATATATATATTGTACACCTGAAACTAATATAATGTTATGTCAATGATAGCACAGTTAAAAAATATACACACACACACACACACACACACACACACACACACACACATTAGGAAAAGTATTTCATGTAACAAGCCAGTCTGATATCATTGATCTGGCATCTATCCATACTTGTCTTATTAAAGGTACTAGGAAAATGCATGTGGGTTGTTATTTTTTCACACATTATGCAATGATATATAGGATATTGCCTCTATATGTAGCTTTAAAATAATTTCACCTGTCAAACTGCGCAAGTAATAAAAGTGGAATACTATTTTTAATTAGTTACGAGACATTTGTGAACTATTTAATAACAAGCTTCTTTTAATTGAATTTCATTTTTTGTCTCAGAGTAATTCTGACAATATTATGTGCCACCCCAAAAAGCAATAACTGTACTGAAAAGCAATAATCTTTGGACTGGATATCTGTCTATAAAATATTTTCCTCTTATAGCTGGAACCCCAATATAATATCAGCGACTAGTGGAGAGGTGGGAAGGGGAGGTAGGAGAGACACAGGGTTTGAAAGCTGCTGACACAAAGGGGGCTGGCTGCAGCGGCTGCTGCTGTTTGTTCTACCCGAGCTTCATTTTATAAGGTCCGCGTAAGGGCATCACTTGGTAAATACCAGGGAGCTCTCTCTGCAGGACTCCTGGGCTCGGTAAACACACTCAGGCACGATGCTCATAAACTGGCCGTCAATCATACAGGCTCCTGGCAGGGGAGGACATCCCAGCAGGTGCCATCTGGCCTTGGGTGTCTTTGGCTAAGCAGTGTTGGGGAGTGCCTCTGGGCAGTGCAGACCCCACCCCTTCTCTTCAGGACCTAAACTACTGCCCTCGGCATTGGCTACATCACAGCTCCTCTCCTCTCTTCCCATAGAGCAGGGACAAGACACCAACAGTGGCAAGAGGCCAAACAGAGGGTGCCAGTACCAGTTTCAAATGAAATCAGGACCCCCCGCCACCCTGCCTGGAGCAAGGGTCAGCAGGAACTTACTGCCCCTTAGCATCTAAACCCATGCCTGGCTGGAGCCCTTTCATTTCCTCCAAAACCATGGAAGGAGTGTTGTGGGTAAGCCAGTGGCCACTTGAGCCAGCCCACAAACACCTGGTAACTTCAGTAACTAACAATCACACTCCCCAATAGTTTTACAATGCACTCAAGGATCTAATTTAAGCTTCAGGTCTAAATTACAAAACATCCACATTGTCCTGGGCTGTACTGAAGAGTATTCGAGTCCCATGCAATTCAGCAGACAGTGATGCCCAGAGGAAAAGGGCCTAGCACTTACCCTGGAAAGGCTCCTGGACACTGTAAGGAAAGCACTACAGTGTGATGCACTGTGCAACCTCATCAAGGGGCGGAGGCAGCATGGCTGTTCCACTAGAACTGGCAATCAGGGCAGCCAGCATCTGACCTGGGTCTGGGAGGATGAGAGACAGAAGTGAGTTGCACTCCAGAAAGAGCTGACAAGGTGGAGGGGGGAGGCAGGAAGGTGGCCTGTGGATGTGACTAGATATAAGCAGAGGAAGGGCTTTGGAAAATGAAGAGCAGGTGGGGCCCCAAGGTGAGAAATAAGGGGTTGGTAGGGGTCAGATGCACTCATTGCCCAGACTAGAGGGAGGCAGGAGACAGGGGGCCACAGGACAGTCAATCACACGGGCTCCTGGCAGGGGAGGACATCCCAGCAGGTGCCATCTGGCCTTGGGCATCTTTGGCTAAGCAGTGTCGAGGGAGGAGCAAAGCTACTGGAACTTGTCGCCTCCCCATCTCTCTCTGCCCTGTCACCACCACCCACACAAAATGAGCCCTAGAAAATACAAGAAGAATCCCCAGATTTAAGACAAGAAGACAGAGACAGTGAGAAACCTCAAATGGTTGATTCAAACATCAGAGGGCAATCCACACGCATATGATCCTTACCTCATGCCATTCAAAATTTAATTCCAAATAGATTATAAATCTCAATGTGAAAGGCAAAGCAATGAAGCTTTAAGAAAAACATAGGGGAAAAGAAAAAGAAAAACAGCACTAACCATAAAAAGGAAAAAATTGTTAAATTGGGCCACATTAAAACTAAGAACTTTTGTTCATCAAAAAACACAATTGAGAGAGGAAAAAACCAACCTACAGAGGAAAAAGACATTTACAAAACATATATGCAAAAAAGGTCATACGTCCAGTGTAAAACAAAAACACCTACAATTCAATAAAAAATTAAAAAATACAGACAATCAAATTCAAAGAACTGGACAAAGGGACCAGCGCTTCACAAGAGGATAGCCACATTGTCTATGAACAGATGAAAAGATGGTCAGCATCACGTACCAGTATATCACAACATGGCATGGTCAACACACTCACCAGAGCTGCTGAAAAGAGAACGAGGCAATGCCAGCTCTGGGCAGAGTGAGTGACGGGCTCTGGTCCTCCCCTGGGGAAGCAGACTCATGGCCTTGGGAACAGCAGATATAGATGCTGAGACGATGCCTCCCTCTGGTCAGCTCTCACACTGCTGGGTGTTCACACACAGCAGTGAGCATGTGTGTGTGTGCACCAAGAGACGTGATCCGACAGTAGTCATAGCAGCACACTTGTAGTGGCCAAAAAGCAGAACCGATCCACTGCCCACTCAGGGCCGAATGGATTAACAACGTTGGTGAGGTCACACACAGAAGGACACCAGGATGAGAATAAAGGCGCTACAACCACATGAGGGTCAAATTCACACCAGATGGCAAGTGAGAGAAGCAGACACAGAACACACACAAAACTCCATGAATGTGTAATTCAAAATCAGGCTGTTCAGAGGTGGGGTAGAGGGTCCCTGGAGTGGGGAGCAATGACTGACAGGAGGCACAGGGGGTTCTGTTACTTTATCTGTACCCTATTTGCCTGCATGTGTTCAGTTTGCAGCAATTTGCTGAATTATGCCCTCAGGATTGGTGCATTTTCCTGTATATCTGTGTATAGTGGGCTGCATGGTGGCTGCCAAAAAAATATGCCCATATCCTTGTTCCCAGAATCATATATGACAAAAGAGTTAATATTCCCTTATTTAGCAAAAGAAGTCATTAAATTGAGGCTCTTGAGAGGAGGCACTCATCCTGGATTGCCCTCGTGGGCTCTCAATCTGAAATGAGATTGTCCTAAGGGACAGAAGGACACACAGAGACACAGAGAGAGCCAGGTGAAGACAGAGGCAGAGATTGGAGTGAAGCTTCCATGAGCCAGAAGCTGGAAGAGGCAGGCAGGGTCCTCCCCCAGCTCGGCCCTGCTGACACCTCAATTTCAGACTTCCGGCCCCCAGAACTGTGAGAGAATACTTTTCTGTTGTTTTATGCCACTACCTGTGTGCCAATTTGTCACAGCAGCCCCAGGAAACTAATACTCTTATACGTCAATGAAATAGGAAAGAAAGAACAAATAAGACCTAAGGAGGCCTGGGCCCCACCCTAGACCAAACAAGAGAGAACAGTTAAAAGATGGGGCCTTAGCAGCCTTACAGGGATGCCAACAATACCTCACCAGGTATTATGATTTTACTTTGGTTAATGTGCAAACGCGCGCTGTGTTGGTAATGACCTGCGTTCGCTGAGCAGAGGGGGCTGGGAGGAGGAGCAGCTTCCTGCAACGAGGGCGGCGGCCGGGCCAGCTGTCCCCGCCAGACACTCTGCTCCCGGACCCATCCGTGCACGTGGCCTCGTGGTCCCATGGTCCTGTGGTCCCGTGGTCCCCGTGGTCCTGTGGTCCCGTGGCCGAAGGTGAGGAGGCAGGAGCCATTTCCTCACTGGGGAGAACTGGACGCCTCGTGTTTGTTCTGCTGATAGAACCAGTTCCACCCGCTTTGTTAGTGGGAAGAAAAAGCCTGGGGCGTGGGGGTGGAGGGGGCTGAAGGAGTGAAGAATAAGAATCGCACACACACACACACACACACACACACACACACACACACACACGGCTGCCTAACGCTCCATGGAAAGGCTCTCAGAGGGGAGCAGAGGCCTTGCCAGGAAAACACAGGCGATTTCGGGCTGCACAGCGGCCCTTCAAGGCCGGCTGTCGTGAATCTAAAGTGAGTGCATAGCCCAGTCGTGTAATTTTCTCCTGCAATGTTCAGACACTCGGGGCAGATGGATGGGTTTAATCAGAGCTGGGATGTTTCCAAGTGAATTATAAAATAGAGGGAAGAGGGCAAGGGAATTGAGGGTGCATAAAAGGAGTGAGTATATGGAAAACTGCAGAATCTTAGCTGGATGAGGAGGGAAATGAGGAGGGGGGAGCTGTGGAGTAGACATGGGTAAGACGGAAGAATCAGAGGCCTCCAGGAGGGTAAGAGAGCTCGGCAGTGGGGAAACACCAGGAGACCGGGCAGGTGAGGAGGCAGTCCAAGGGAGAAGGCTTGCAAGAGATTTTGGAGGAGGCAAGGACTCTGTGGGAATGGCAGGCCCGGGTATGTCCGTGGGAGTAGGTGGCTGAGATGAGCAGGGGGAAAGATAGTTGGAGCCCTGAGGAGGTCACAGAACAGTGACCAGGCACTGAAGATAATTCCCTGGATTATCTTCAAAGGGACCCATGACATAAAAATGGTGATTGGAGAGAAAATGGAGGGAACACCGTGATCTGGAGCCACAGTCTCAGGAAATGAGGGAGAGGACCCAAAGGCCAGGCGTGACAGCATGGAACCTGTGCCTGAGAGGGGCTGCGGGTGTGAGGGAGGAGGAAGGAGGAGGCTCAGGGAAGAGGTGGGGGGGAGCCAGGAGGGCCCCTGCTCCACGGGGACCACGGACAGTGAGAGGTAGAACACCGTCCCTTTGGAGGGCCTCGGAGAATGGCCGATTTCTGCAAAGGGAGCTTTCAGAGAAGAGGCTGAGGATCAGCGAGGGTTTCTGCACACAGGTCTCTGGAGTTGACGGAAGAGAAATACATCAGAAAGAAAATGGATGGACACTGGTATTCTACTATCCATGGGAATCCTACTATCCGGACAGATGGATGAAAATGCATGAGACAGGCATCTTCCTAACCTTCCAGTCCTGAGAGTTCACAGAACAGGTCCACGCTACGTCGCTGCAGCCTTCAAACCCTCCCCAGGCAGGTTGTTTTATCACGCCCCCTTATAGATGTGGAAAGCAGGTGAACTGGGAGCAAAATGAGTCTGTCCCATTCCAAGGGACATTCCCTGGTCCCTGTGTGTGACATCAGCTGGGAGGCAAGTGAGGCTCAGAGAGCTTCCGTGGGAGACACCTCTCCTGTGGTTGTTCTCTGCTGGGGCTGAGCAGGTCGGGGACTGTGTTGCCTTGACCCACACCCTCACTCCAGTATCAGTGCGGTCTCTCACGCTGCTTCTTGCTGGGCTGCTCATGGAGAGGGTTGCCTTAGTGCCTAGAAGCCCTGTTTCAACCTCAGTCCCTGCAATGGCAGGTCCCTCCTGCTGCCCTTGCCGGACGCTCTTCCATACTTTCTGGAGGGAACCTCTTGTGTTCTTCCAGCCAATGGAGATTTCTACAAAGGACCCTCTCTGTGTCCAGATGCACACTGCTGCTTTGTATGCACTCGAGGGTACAACAGAATGAGACCCTTCCCCCTGAAGAATCCAAGATGCCACTGGCCAGCGGAAAGTGAATGACCTCGGGGTCGGAGGCTTTCAGGAAACCTCATGTATTAGTTTTCTGCTGATGCTGGAACAGCTTACCACTACCTTAGCGGCTCAAAAGAGCACAAATGTATCTTTGTGCTGTAGAGGTGAGAAGTCCAAAAACATTTTCACTGGGCTAACCTCAGGGTGTTGCCAGGGCTGCATTCCTCCTGGAGGCTCCGGGGGAAAATCCGTTCCCTTGCCTTTTCCAGTTTCTAGAGCAGCGGTTCTCAACCTGTGTGTCTCGACCCTTTGGCGGTCGAACGACCCTTTCACAGGGGTCGCCTAAGACCATTCTGCATATCAGATATTTACATTACAATTCATAACAGTAGCAACATTACAGTTATGAAATAGCAATGAAAATAATTTATGGTTGGGTCACAACATGAGGAACTGTATTTAAAGGGCCAGAAGGTTGAGAACCACTGTTCTAGAGGCTCATGGCCCTCCCTCCATCATTAGTGCAGCAACATTGTCTCTGCTCTTTTTCCCTTCTGTACTCCCATTGCCCTCTGATTCTCTTCTTCAGACTCCCTCTTCCACTTTTAAGAACTCTTGTGATGGCATTGGGCCCAGATAATCCAGGATAACCTCCCTACGTGAAGGTCAGCCTATTAGCAACCTTGATTCCCCTTCCTCATCACTAACATATCCTCAGGCCCCACAGAGTAGGATGTGGACAGCCTCGGAGGCCATTATTCAGCCTATCACACCTCAGAGGCAAGCTCTCCTCTTGCCCCGACTTACATTATTCCACTGGGTTCCGGACACGGCAGAGAAAAGACGACGGGCTCCCTTGGCACCACCCTGAATCAGGCTGAAGCATCCTGATGAAGAGGCTCCCTCCAGCAACTACACAACCTGTACAGGAGCCAACAGCATCGATAAGTAGAGAGAGCTCTAAGTCACAGCTGCCAGAGCCTGAAATTCTAAAGTTTACCATTCAAAACTGGAGAGTTTTTGCAATTTGTGCTTTGTTCCCAAGTTAAGTGACCACCAGGGAGCAAGAACCCACCAGGGCTGAAGTGACATGGTCTCCAAGCTGAGAGACTGAGGCAAAGCAGAGACTATGGTGAACAGACCCCAGAGAGAAGCAGGATGGAGACAGGGCCCCAGCCTTCCTTCTTAAGGGCTTTACTTGGGAGAGAGGGAAACAGCTGGTACCCACCTGCATTGTATCAAGAGGCATTCAGGACAATTGCTTAGAGGTGATTTAATTGTTTAATAATGGTACCTTATTTGTTCTGTTCTCAACCAAACCTCTTGTGTTCTTCCCAGCAGAGGGGAAGGAACAGTATATATTAAGCACCTATTTATTAACAGGTCAGACCCTGAGCAGAGTTTTCTCTACTTTGCCTACAGGCATTGCTGAGAATGCAGACATAGGTCTCAAGAACCAACTGGTAACTAGGTTTCAAATTCTAGCAGTCAATCTTTTCACAGTTCTACCCCCTCACCGCCATGGGGGCTCGAGGGTAGAAAAGTAACAGAATAAACAAAGAGAGACTTTCGGGCCAACAATTTTGCACAATGCAAATAATTTTAACTTATTTTATTTATTTATTTTTATTATTGTCAACACTATTTTATTTAAAACAAATACCAGCCTATGAAGCCATAGATAAGAAATACTTTTTTAAAAGTCTGCTGAGGCAGGTTTGTTTTTTGTTTGTTTGTTTTTTTGTGTTTTTTTTTCTTCCAAACTGTATGAATCCAGGCAGAAGTCCTTTTCCTCTGACATGAGGGGATGCTTTGCTGGAAAGATTTGAAGATAACTGACTGTCAGAGCATCTGCTCACCCTCCTCGTCTGCCCAGCTGCGAGGCCCAGCACATTAAAATCCCTGTCAACCTCTTGGTCCTATTGTTCCTCCCAGAGCCTCACACCGATAGCATTAGAAATGTCTGCAGAACTGGGCGCAGGTTGTGTATGACTGTGTTTAACTTCCTCTCAGAGTAAAGTACAGTATTTAGGCTCATGGAGCCCTCAGGCCTGCTCTAGAAGTCTTCCTCTGTGACGTTGGGGTTAGACTCATTGGGGCAGTTCTCCTGGCCTTAGCTGGGCTCGCTCATGGATCTGTGCTCAGTTGCCGGGTTGGCTGGGGGCTAGCTGGGGTTGTCAGGGGACTGGGGTTTGGACATCTTGGGGTCCATCATTCCACCCACCACAGCAGCAATACCTCAATCCACCAGTGAGGGAGCTGGAGCAATTGCAAGGGATGAGTGAGAACCTTACAGGGCATCCTGGCGGCAATTAGCTTGAATTAGCCCCGAACATGCTGACCAGGGAGGATCTCCAGAGATATTTTAAGTAAAAAAAGTGAAATGCTAAACAGTGCATATCATAAGATCCATTTGTATCTGTATACGCATAAACATACTTAGAGGATTTCTGGTTTGCATGGAAGAAAGGATATACAGTGGGGCCTTGACTTATGAGTGTCCCGACTAACGAGTTTTTTGAGATACCAGCTGTCTCTCGGCTGATTTTTTGCATTGAGTTGATAGAGTAATTTGAGTTAACAAGCTCCTTAATGAGCTCCTTAACGAGCTTGGTCTTGGAACAAATTATACTCGTAAGTCAAGGCCCCACTGTACTAGTATATAGTTAATAAGGAGGAAGCTAGGGTCTGGAAGGTGCCATCCACACTGCACCATTTGCATTTCACACCATGGAAAACAGCATATGAAATACCAGTAGTAAGTGTACTATCTGGTTTTGCTTGCCATATAAGATAGCATTTGTACAAACAAAGGACTACTGAAGCTTAACAAGAGTGCAATAAAAAACTGATCCAAATCAATACCGTTTAAGCCCTGTTATATATATGGGGAGGCTGCTGAGCTCTGAGCTGAGTAAGATTTTTGGATGCACAATAAAGACAGCGAAGACATGGTTATTAATAATAGTAATGATAATGGCCTCCATTTGCTCCTGCAATGCAATTAGTTTCACAGTGGGGCATGATATACATCTGAGGACTAGCATTTGGTTTTCACTCGCACCCCCAACTTAAAGGGGTCAGACAACAGTTTACATAAAAGGCCCATCCTGTGTTTTGTTTTGTGCCTTTATTTCATAACTCAACCTCTCCCAGAGCCCCAGCTGCTTCTTTTGATTAAATCAGTGGACAACTGTGTTAGCAGCCCCTTGGGACGCGGATGCTGCAGCCTGCGCGCGCTCGAGAATTAATAAACACCACAGCACAAACGGGCTACCCAGAGGGCACCTTAAAATATGTGTATCTCCCCCCAATACACTGCCAGGGACACATGAGGGTCCCTGCGGGCTTGACTGGGGGAGGTGAATGGAGAGCATGTGAAAGGGAGGGCAGGACCAACCTCCTCTTCATCCTGAGCAATCTCAGACTCAGCCCCTTTGGGGGAGGGAGGGCGACTGAGAAGGACACAGATCAGAGCTCAGGGCATTTTCAGGGGAAGAGTGGGAGGGAGAGGGAGGAGGGAGGTGGAGGGAAAACAGATAGAAAGAGGAGGCGGGAGACCCGTAAACTCTGGAACCGTCTATTCATCCATCACCTTCCCCAGCCTCGGGAAGGCAAAGGCGCCAGGAATAGCAAGGTCGAAAGAGATGATCACAGATAAAGGAGAAAAGATGAGAAGTGGAAAATAAACTGGGGGCGAAGCTGTAAAGAGGTTGCTGCTGCTGATACAGACACTGGCACTGTCACAAAGGCAGGAAGACAAGGACCACTGTCCCTCCTAGACCCCCGGCCCCCCTCACCCATCACAGGAAGCGTTTTAGAGCCACTGTGCTCCCAAGTTCTTCCAGCTCTACACACAGGGGCCAGCCACCTTAGGGACCAGGGCCGACACCTTCAAGCTTCTTTAGCAGTTTGTGCATCTCAGCAGCGGCATCTGGACACTGATTTGGGACACACAGACAGGGGCAGAGGTGAATCCAGCCTGGGAGGCATTGGCGTGGACCTGGGGCAGGACGGTGTCACTCACCTGCAGCTCATAATGCAAGGAGAAATGGCCATGGACCCCAACGCTGCTCTAGCATCTTTACCATCGATGTTATTACCCAGCATTCCCAGAGTGAGCCTGTGGAGGACCCGAGTCCTGGTCCTTCTCATTTCAGCCTCTGTCTAGATGGTGGAAAGTGACACAGCCTTCCTTGTACCTTTGGTTCCTAATATAAAAGTCCCCATATATTTGCCAAATAACAAAATTTAAAAAATTCATAACACTGCATCTGGGATCTAAACTTACTTATATAAAATTTAAAGTTTGAGCTTTAAGTTACCCCTACCAGTAAGTTTCTGCAGGAAAGGACCAACATCAGCACCCGGTGTGTGGGGATCGAGGTCTCTGTTCTGTATGTGCCAGAGCCAGCCCTGAAGGTTGCCTGACAACTCCCATTCCCAGTCCCCTCCCCGCCTGCCTGCCTCTGCTCTACAGGTTGTAAAAGCTAAGATCTAGATCACCTAACCTCCCTTGCAACTAGGGGTGACCATGAGATACCATTGTGGTCAATGACATGTGGGCAAAAGTCTCTGAGAGGGAGAGCCCTTCTAGAATAAAATGGCAATGCCTCCACAGGAGAAGGCTTTTTGCTCATCACCATTTGCCTTTCTCTTCTATGCTCTCCCTATGTGGAATGCAGAGATGATGCCTGGAGGTACAGCAGCCTTCTTGTGATGTGAAGACAAAGCCACTTATTAAAAATGGCAGAGGAGAAAGGCAGATCCTGTGAGGGCTTCAGCTGTTTTGGACAGATAACTTGGAACTGCTTGTCACAAGAGAAAAACTAACCTCTATCACTTGAATTCCTTGTTAGTTGAACCCTCCCTAATTTGAAGTCAACCTACATAAAACAGTAGGTAGAGGCCAATGATTGTAATAAAATAGAACTGTAATAAAATGAGTGTAATAAAATTATACACATATATACATATACATTATTTTCAGTTATCCAATTTATTCCGTTTTAAATTATCCAGTGAGATCTAGTATGTAAAATTGTTTTTAAATTTTAAAGTATTGCCTTGGTCGGTGTGGCTCAGTTGCACCAAAAGATTGCCAGTTCCATTTCTGGTCAGGGCACATGCCTGGGTTGGGGGCTTGGTATCCGATAGAGGGCGTGCAGGAGGTAGCCAATTGATGTTTCGCTCTCACATGGATGTTTTTCTCTCCTTCCCTCTCCTTTTCCCTCTCTCTAAAAACCAATAAAATATATGTTTAAAATATCATTAAATAAATTTTAAAGTATTTTTGATGTTATATAAGATTGTTCACTCCTAAAAGCCTTTGAAACTTCAAAATTAGTGAAAACAAAAATAAATGTTTCTGAACCTTTGTGAAAAACCCTAGTCCAACGGGGACTCACAAAAAAAGTCGGAAAAGCCCTGCTGAAAGCAAGATTCCAGCAATCCTGCTTGTCTCGCACATGAGTCCCCTAATTACTGGGCAGTAAAAGGCCTTGTGAAATGGAACTCAGTCACAGAACCCCACGGAGCCCGGGTAAACTGATACAGTGCAGAGCTGGACGTGGACCGGGACATGAAAGAAAACAAAGGGACAAGTCTGACAGCCTGAGCACCATGTGAGGGCGGTCCCACCTATCTGCTGCTTTGCTGATTTCAGATTCTGCACCAGACGATGCTATAAATAAAGTCAGCAATAAATATTCCGTCAGCGCATCCCTTGTTCTTGCAGCCTGTGTGTGTTCAGCTGCAGAGCAGTCCTGGCCTCGCTTCAGCTCTCATTATCCTAATGGCTCTGCCATAAAAGT
The DNA here is from genome assembly GCF_000412655.1 of Myotis brandtii. Classification (NCBI taxonomy): domain Eukaryota; kingdom Metazoa; phylum Chordata; class Mammalia; order Chiroptera; family Vespertilionidae; genus Myotis; species Myotis brandtii. Next base: position 2,803,572 of record NW_005353967.1, on the reverse strand, counting down.
GGCAAAAAAGACTGCTCCTGTGACCCCACTTGTCTGTGCCCACATCGCAGGAGCGGCCGATCTGTCCGATTCCATGTCTTGGCAGGAAAAGTTTAGAAGGAAATAACAAAGGGCCTGAGCACTGTCTTACCAAGCATGTCGTTGCCCACCATGGGGACATCACAGCATCTCCATCTTCCTCCTCGCCCTCCTCCAACCGGTGCTAAGTGTCCCGCTGGGCCAATGTGTTAGCAGCCAAGAAAACCAAACAGCTGCTCTGGGAACCAAGACTAGCAATGGGACTCGGTAGAATTAAGAGAGAATTAATGAAAGGAAGTGACTCCTATTGACTGGTCACTATTTACTGACTGACTGAGTGAGAGCTAAAATGTTCCAAGCACGGTAGCGAGTAAACATGGTTGTCTGTTTGGACGCCATAAAATCTGCACGTGGGAACGTGAACCTGCAGCACGGGCTCTGGGTAATATAAGTAACTGTAGCCAGCGATGGCCGCGAATCAGCACTGGCCTGCTCCTGTATCTCCAAGGTGCTTTAAAACTAAATGGATGTGTGCATCGCATTTCTGTGTGTTCACAGTGTGTTTACCAAATGAAGCGAGCCATTTTCAATGTTTGTTTTTTAAATGGTTCGCACAGAAATGCTTAGTGAGAGCCTGTGGATGATGTGCTACCCGAGGGAGCCTGTACTCACCAGCTCAACAGAAAGATACAAACATCCCCCTCCGTAGGCTCGTATCAAACGAGGACAAGGATGTGCACTGCACGTGTCAGTTATCCTCTCCCGGAGCATCCACATGAGCATCACCCAGCACTGCCCCACACGGGGCCCGGGATCCCCTCCGTGAACCTCGGCCCCAGAGCTCCCGAAGCTCCCACAGAGGCTATTACCTGTGTCAGAGCTGCCTGGGCAGCACACACCTTTCCCGCACTGCTGGGTTTTCCTGCTGCATGGAAGCCAGTCCCACCCTCAGCACATTTGCAATAATGAGGATTTACTGAAGTGTGTGTGTGTCAAGGCCGTCTGCAAAGATTCCTGCTTTCTCAGCTTTCTAACTTTCACTGTCACCCACATTTCTTCCTTATCACCGAGCCAGTAGGCCTGTGTCTTTTTTTTCTTTTTGTATAATTCCATTTCTTCCTTTCAAAAAGCAAAAAAAGAATCATATGGGACAAGGAAGACAAATGGTGCCGTTTTCTCATGGACACACACTAGATTAGTGTTCTCACAAGTCCTCTGTCTTAAACTCTGAATGTATGGCCTGTGTCCACTGGGAAAAGGGGCACAGATATGTACTGTGGGCAGTGGGTGGGCTCTGGGCCAGAGGCACCTGTCTCTTGCCATGTGGGCCTCTCCATAGGGCAGCTCCCAAAAGGCAGCCAATGAATGGTCTTGTTTAATACAGCTGCCCCACCCACCGAGACCAGTCAGGCTGCAAGTAAGAGAAACAATCTTCTATTTTATCTTTATTTTTGGTCTCCTTGTTATAGTGATTTCACCTTCACCTTAATACAAAACTATTTAACTTTTCATTTTTACCTAAGAAATATTAGTACATGCATTAAAAATTTTTTATGTTAAAAAAAATCAATGAAATCTAAAGTTGGGGTGCAACAATTCAATGATAACGAATGCTATGTAATAAAGTTATTTGTATTTAGTATAGCTCTGGACCAAAATGGTATTACAATAGATTCTTTAAAACTATAATAAATTGGATACGAAGTCATTTTAGAGTCAAATAAACAAATGACTGTGCCCTTTAAGACAAGCAACATGCTTTCTATAATAATAGGAATAGCTATCACATATCTGGATCTTTTTGTCAACAACCAAAATTTGGCCAAAGGCTGTGTGAGGGTCCCCAAAAGGAAAGAGGCAAACATGAGAAAGCCCCACATCGCTGATCCAGGGACAGCAGCTCAGCTGGGCAAAGGCAAAGTTAATGGACCAGAAGTCCCTGCAAACAGCCTGCCCTCAACAGATCCTAAATGGGCCAGGATAAAGGGAGTGAATGAGAATGTGAAGCCATTGTGAACCAGGTCTTTTTTTTCTGTGCAGAAACACACATGGTGGTCCGGAAAGATCATTTAAAAACCGTCTCCATTCAGTTTCAGCTACAGAGTCCTCAGCCAGCCACCAGAACTGCTTTTGATGGAGTCTAGCCATTTTCTTCACATCATGAGCTCTGCCCACTGTTATGTCATAGAGTGTAGATGTATGGTCTGGGCAACACCCAGAACTTTCTTCCTGTGGGAATAGAACAGTCCTTTCCAGGGTCTAATGCAATTGTGACACTTCACTTCCACTCTGTCACACAATTGCTTTGTGCAGTTTCATTTGGCCACTGCTAGATCCATGCATGATTCCCCAAATACCTAGACTGGTTTGTATCAGGCACATTTTAAGTCCTAGAGCAAGTATGTCAAACTCGCAGCCCACAATGAATATTTTTGTGGCCCAGCCAATATAATAGTATGTAAGAAACATTGAATAAAAATTTCATAACTTAATTTTTACAATATCCCGTTACACATAATCCTATATAATAAAAGGCTAATATCCAAATCAACCGAACAGCAGAACAACCGGTTGCCATGACACGCACTGACAACCAGGGGACAGATGCTCAACGCAGGAGCTGTCCCCTGGTGGTCAGTGCACTCCCACAGGGGGAGTGCTGCTCAGCCAGAAGCCGGGCTCACGGCTGGTTTGTGCAGCAGTGGTGGCAGGAGCCTCTCCCGCCTCTGCAGCAGCGCTAAGGATGTCCGACTGCCGGCAGTCGGGACATCCCCCAAGGGCTCCCAGACTGCAAGAGGGAGCAGGCTGGGCTGAGGGACCCCTGAGTGCATGAATTTCATGCACCAGGCCTCTAGTTATTAATAACGAACTACAACGTTCACTAATGACTGATTACTATAATCATGTTGCATTAATTTCCTTTACATGCCTTACAAGCAGGAGCACCATTTCTCTCCACTAATACTAGCAGCGAATATTTTAGCAGCCATTTGCCATGTCATTAATCTTGGACTAACTTGTTTGGTGTGTGGAACAGGAAGTATTTCGCTTTCAGAGAACAAGAAAAATAGGTTTGTTTGCATTGCGCTTATTAATTTGTGCAGTTATTCAATGTCTGGTAAGTTAATGTTCAAGAAAAAATATTTTTATTAAAATGTTCTATTATTTTACGTTAACGATTTTTCATTTATTTCAGCCCTTTGTATTCCGCATGTCTCTATCGAAATATACCTATGTTTTTATGAAAATTGAAGCTTTTGTTTTTAGGCGGCCCACATGAACTTAAACCTTATTTGGCCCATGTTAGCCTTTGAGTTTGACATGCTTGTCCTAGAGCAAAGGAACGAGTAAGGCTGGCATGATCCAGGCTCTTAGGGAGATTACAGTTTCTGCTGTAACTTTCAGTGCCTTTGATACTGTGTCAAAGGAAAGATTAACCAATAGACCAGCTCTGCTCTGAGGTCTCAGAGAAGGTGAGCTAATGCAGGTGCTTTTACACTGCAACCTAGAATATGAGTGAAGTAGCCAGGTAGGGAGATGAAGCACGAAGGAAGGGAAGTGCTGTGTTGGGAGAACTAAATACTAGCATCACTGGAGTAAAAATAGCAAGGAAATGGGGCATTTAGGAGACTTAGGGACACCTCCATACAAAGGCAGAAGTGGTGAGGGAGAAAAAGGAGGCAAGAATGATGGACCTGGACAAGAGGCAGGGCCACTTTCTGAGAGGGAGACACCAAGGAGATGTTTGGGTGGGAAAGATGCCGAGTCCAGCTTTAGGGACACTGAGCTGGAAGCACCTGGGAGACAGCCAAGTGGAGAGGAACAGAAAGTTGGGTTAAGGATGTGTAGGACTCCCTTAGCAGGGATGTATACAAACCTGGGGATCTTGGCACAGAGTATAACTGGAGCCACGAGATGGATGAGCTTGCCCAGGAAGGTGTACAATGAAAGAGAACCCGAGAAACCCAACACTGAATTCGCAGGCAGAGTGTGTTGGTTAGAAGTCAAGGGAGGAAAGGACTCCAGTGCAGCAGCCCTGGAGGAGTGGGGCCTAGAATCAGCATTTTTAATAAGCTCCCCAGTGGTCCCACCAGTGGGCAGATCACCTTGGAGAAACACTCCAATTTGCATATAGCTTAGATTACCATAGGTAGACTCTTAATTAATGCTTGTTGAACAAACTTTTTTTTTTAAATAACAATATACATTGGCAATCTCTCATCATTGTATATATTCTTTATTCTTTCATTCTTTTAATCACTGTGTAGTACTCCATCAAATGGATAAACCATAATTTAATCTAGCTACTGTTTATAGACATTTAACTTACTGCTTTTCCTTTTCCTTTTTTTCCTATTATAAACAATGTAACAATGAACATCTGCCTATTCTTCCATAAGTTTATCTTATTATTATTAGTGTAAGAGCTTTATATACAATCGATATTTAGCCCTTTGTCATACATAGTCATATTTTTCCTTAGCTTTTTGTCTTTGAAGTTTATTGTGTTTTTGTAACTTCATGTTTTTGCCCCGTGTTAGTTTGGGGTGTTTTTTAACATTTATATAGCCAAATGTATTCGTTTTTTCCTTTGTAACTTCTTGGGTTTGTGGCACTCTTAAAAAAGACAGCTGCCCCCTAACATCACTGGGTCTTTAAAGGATCAAGCATTGTATGCTCTGTCACTCCTTGGATCAATGGTACCTGTCACTTGGACGGAAAGGTTACTTCTGTCCAGGTGAGTGGCAACAGAGCAGGCTATCTGGTTATTCAGGGTTACAATGTGACAACAGCAGTAGTCAGCATCTGGGTCGTCATTGACTACAATACTTCAACAAGCCATTCACATATTTTTTATTTGATAATAACATAATAAACTACCCAGGGACATTACTGATGTTCCCCATAGATGAACATTTGCCTTTGAAACTAATACCTTGTTATTTCAGAGCTTAAGGGCAATAGAAAATGAGTATGGCAACCCTGAACAAGCGTAAATCCCATGATCCACTTCCAGAAGAACAAATTTTATGAATACTATCCACACTTTAGGGAAGTAATAACTGACTGTTTACAAGATGCACTGCACTATACTGTAAAAATGTTATAAAATAATTACATGGAGTAAGTCATATAAGTACTTAAAAGACTTTATTATATGCTTATGTCTAATTGAAATCCACGTAAACAGTCACATTAAACACATTCTTTATGCATTATACTTGAAAATATAAAATACAAAACCAATTCCAGTATTTCTCATATTAAACCTTTTCTTTAATTTTTTTAGCTTTCTTTGACATCATAATAAAATGAAAAAGAGAAGTACACAAACAGAAAAGTCTTAGGTAATATTTTTAAACCCTTTACTTTACCTACCGTATTTAATATTTCCAAGATAATTCTGCCATACAGGATCAAATGCATCACGCTCAAAAATGTGCGCTCACCAGCCCTCTGCAAAGAGGGGGCTGCTGGCAGCACAGCTCTACAAAGTCCTCTAGGCCTCCTGTCTCTGAGGCCGCTCAGTCACAAGCTGCCTGAAGGTTACGGTGATTCACACAGGACTAGATGTTCGAAGAGGAAGTTACGACGGGGGATGGTCCTCCCCTCGGATGCTTCGGTACTTAGCCATATCTTCTGGAAAGACTTTAGAAAGCTCTTGAATCAACAGGCTTTTAAATTTCTAAGAAGAAAAATGTACACTGTCAAAACAGCTTTGTTTGTGACTCATCACCCAAATTAAAGACTACCCCCACCCCTAGAGCCCTCTGAATGAACAGAATCTGCTTTGCCCTCACGCAAACCCATGTTCCAGTGCTGCCTGCTCATTGCCCACGGATGTAATACTTGGTGAACCAGCTGCAAATAACACTTGCAACTATGTTACAGGTACATTAAGAACTACCTGAAAGAGAAATTCACCTTCAAATACAACGTCTTCCCTCCTGCTTCAAAGTGAAAACAGGCCATCCTATAGGGAGCCAGCCACATAGGTGGAAATGATTTTTGCACACAGCACACGTAACAGGAATCTTCAAATAGTACTTAATTAAGCAATTAATTATTTGAACCACATCACACACACTGTGTGCAAACAGCTCAATCAAAGCTTTCAGAGCACCTGGAAACCTGTCTACACTAAATGCCATGGCTTCCTGACCCTTATTGGCTTAACATTCGTTGTACGTCAGTCTTAAAGGAAGCAAAGTACCTATCAGCACCTCAAAATCTTTCTTATAAGCTACACTAAGAAGAAGCTGTATGGATATAAACAAAGATGTAATACACAGGTAAGAATACTCTCAAAGGAGACTGCACTCCAACAGGATAATAAACACGCACTGCGCAAAGGAAGGCCATGGAACGGCACAGTGACATTCCCAGGTCTCAGACAGAATGAGGCCAAGCGACAACAGAGGCAAACTGAAGATAAATCACACAGTCCCCATGCAGTACCACCAACAGGAAACCTCTGCATCACCCACAGAAGCGTGGTGGGACCGAGCAGAACATATTTGGACCACACCCTGTCCATATAGAGGAGATTTCTGCTTGACAATGCAACTCACTCACACAGCAGTCCGAAGAGTCACAACTCACTACTGATTAACGTTGTTCTATGCCCCAAGGGTGACACTGAGTTCAACAGCAACTCAGTCCCAAGCTGACAAAATAGAAATGAAGCCACATTAACAGTCACAGCAAAGCCACCTCCAGGCACGCTGCCTATCATCAGTACAGATACGCTGGGGGGACACTGGGAAGCCCTGCAACCTCACACGTGACGCCTGTCACTGTCATCCTGAGTGTCTCTCTGCTTGCTCCTCACACTGTCTGACCCTAAGAGGTCACAACAGAAACGGAAACCATGTGGCTGGGCCAGAATCAGGAATGGGGATGGAGAGGCAGAGGCTCATTGTATGAGGCCAACAGAAACGGGAAACCAGAAAAGGGATGGCACCATCCAATTAGAGGAAAAAACAAACCACACAGGCTCCAATTTGGGACCATATCTGAGTGAATTTAAGTAAGAAAAAACAACATATTTCCTGCTGTAGATGCCTCATCACAGCCAAGAAACAGAGCAGGTTCTCTGCGGAGAACTGTGTGACAGGGGATATGGTTTAAGAGTCTGGAGTCTGAAGCTGGAGACCAGCACCCGCGAAGAAAAACAGAATGAGGATTCAAGACTCCTCCAAACCAAAGAACCACAATTACCGGAAAAGGCCCAACAGAAGGCATCACTGATATTTAACTTTGTTTACTACCTGGTATACAATTCAGAAATCTCAATTCTGTAATGTAATAAAATAGGTGATGTTTTACCAAGTATGGAAAAAAACAACAGTCTATTAACCAAATTTGCTTTTTAAGGCTTTATGTCCTGACGTTTTCTGTTTATAGGAGCCTTACCTTCATCGTATCAATCTTCCCTTTAACTTGTTCATTTTTCGCCAGAGCTCTTTCCAGGCACTCTTTGGTGTAGAGTTGTGGGTTTCGACCTTGATCTATATATCTGGAAACAGGAAACATGTAATTAACACTCTCTTGGCTGATATCTATTCTCAGTTTTCTTATGGGGCAAAAAAAAAAATTAGTTGTATATAACTTCACACGGCCTGTTCAGAAGAAACGGTGTCCAGGAACCAGGTACGTTAGGATGCCTTCATTTATACAAGGATAGATGATTTGCTCCCTTATCACTTGTAATAACATGAACAACTCATAAAATCAAGTAATGATCACTTAATAACCTGGCAAGCTCCACAGCCACACCACTTCACACGTGCAGCATCCATGCCTCCCAAAGGCTTCATGGCCATTACCATCTGATCCTCACAACCTGCGAGGTTAGGAAGCTCTTGATAAGAGAACTAAAAGTGGGCCAGGGCTTCAGGCCCAGCAACATGGGGGAGCCAGGGAGAGTCCTCCAAAATGCAGCCTACACTCCAGGTCCCCATCCCCTTGGGGATCCTCTGTGGAGGGAGCTTGGGCTGCTGGAAGAAGAAGGGGGGAGAGCTGCAAGTGGATAGCCGGGCCCTGCTCACCCCAAGATTACTTTAAAAACTGTTCCACTCTTTCAGTTCCATTAAATAACCTCAGTAACTTGAATCTAACAGAGAGAGGGATTCTCTCCAATAATTTAACAGTATAAAACTGTTTCTTGAAATTTTCAACACTTGTCTCCAAAATGTATTCATTATCCCAAAGATTTCACTAAGCATACTGCATAGACAAATATGCACATTTTACCAGGTGTAGGCTACCTGCCTACTTCTGTACCTTGAAGACCTTCATATCACTCAATTAAATCGAATTATTCATTACAAAGAAACAAAAATTACCACCACCACATTGCCAAGTCCGATTTATGTATTTTAATGCTTCAGTTAAAACAAAAAATCACTTCAGATCAAAGGCACTGTTAAGTTTCTGTTAATGGCATAAAAACTGGACTCTAATCATGGCAGACAGCAAAAATTACCAAATCACAAGTTCTAGAAATTCCATTGTATTGCAATGTTTTTTGAAATGATGGAATGAAGGAAGCAGAATTATGGTTAATTCTAAACAAAATCCATCCATTTCCAGAGAAAAAAAACCTTACAGATTCAAGTGTCCTAAATAGACAACCATTCAACAGCACTATTATTCAGATTGGGCCCCACTTCTGCCAACACACCACCCTGTGAGGTCAGGAAGTGCTGGACAGAAGGGCCCAGACTTACATCTTTATCTTTGTTACAGACACAATGTGTCTGCCAAGTATGTGAAGGCCACCGTGAACCTGGAAACTCCTTCTACTTCATGCAAAAATGCCTAACAGTTTGCATCACTGCTTATTAGAGCCCAGAGGCCACCCATTCCCAATACCCCAAGTGAGTCTCCCCTGCCCCTTCTGCCCACCTGCTGGGGCTGGGACTGTGGCTGAGCTGGCTGAGGCCCCACTCCCTCTGACCTTTAGCAACCTCTCCCCATCATCTTACTCTCATTTGTCCCTCTTTAATGACTCAAGTAGTTACTGGCATCTGTCAATACACACATCCTGCACATTCATGACCAGAAGAGCACTAATGAGGAAGGCAAAGTAGCCTCCACCTTCCCACACTTCACAAGCCGGCATCATCACCAAGAGTCCAGAGCTTAACACATGTACATGACCTTCACCCACCTGAAGCCAGAGAACTCAGTGGGGCTGACTGAGAAAACATGACACCATGGCCAAAAGGCAAGGATGGAGCCAAGCCTGTGAAAACTGCAGCCTGAGTGTCCTATCTTTGTGGACAGCTGCTGTCTCTCTAACTTCTGGGGATGTAAAATAACAACAGCTCTTCCTTTATTGTTCAAGGAAATTGGTGGTTTACATTTGCAGTTATACCAAAAAGGGCTAGCATGCTTCTGTAGATCAGAGCCAGTTTCAGGAGGAAGAGGCTATCTGTCCTGAAATCAGGGGTGTGATAACCAAACCAGTGTGATAAAGCTTGGATTAAAAAAAGTAAGAAGTTTATTTCCTGGATGCATTCTCTGGGCCATGACTGTGGTAGGCACATAAACTCCTGTAGAAAACCGTGAACAGCCTTCCCAAACTTACTTGGCCTAAGAAACTTTTTTTTCAACAGTGTATATATATATATCCACCTCCCAGAAGTAGCAGTCCCAGGGCAGTATCAGAGATACTAGACCAGATTACTTTTCAGGTTGTTTCTGGCTATAATTTTTTAAAAATACAATCCACTTAAGACTTTCTACCTTTTTTCTCTTTTTTTTTTTAAGTTAAAAAGGAAAGTTATATGGCTGTCCTTCTAGCTAAGCAAAACTTTGAGGGTCTATGATGTTTTTCCTATTTCATACGCCTCTATTCACAAGTAACTCTTTTTCAACAATATTGAGATTTTTAAATTGCTAATCCCATCAGAACAGGAAACTCCATGTGGGCAGGTGTATTTGCCTATTTTCTTCACTGGCATATCTCCAGGCACCTAGGCTGTGCCTACAACATAGCGGCAGGCACTAAAACACCGGTGACTGAGCAGTCATTACACTACAATTAAACAAGAATTATACTTGAATATCAGAAATGGTACTTACTCAAAAACTTCTAAAGGTACAGTAATATCATGAAGCTGCTGTCTGCACTTATCAATATCCTGTAAGCCGGTCACGATAAAATTCCTGGGGGAAAAGGCAAAAATGGGGGCATTTGGTTAACTCTCCATGACACCATGAGCACCATCCACAAAAGTGCTCCTTCCACATACAGGGGATACACGCAGCTCATAATTTTTTGGTTACCTACAGAATTCCAAGGAAGGATTTGGAATTACAAACTATCCTCAGATCTTTGTTGATTTGCTTCCTAAACTAGCAATTGCCAATACTGGGGGGCAGGAACCAATCCCCTTGAGAATCTAATGAAAAATATGAACCTTCTCTCAAAAACAGTTACCGTGATGTGCATGCGATTTTGTGCGTGGGTTTCAGAGAACACATGAGGTAGTGGACTCCAGCTTAAGAACCCATCCTCCAGGTCTGGGGGGAGGAATGCCATCACTACCTGGTTGAATTTTAGTTCCCCTGGTGGGGAGCCCTCCTACGTCACCGTCACGGGGCTAGTCCCACAGCACTGGGTATGTAACACAGGGTTGCAATCATGTCTGTATGCCTATCCTCCCTATAACGCTGTGAGCTCTTCTCCAGAGCATTCTCTTCGCGTGTTTGCCTCGGTCCATCCCAGGGCCTAACGCTATGGCCAGCACAACGCTGTTGCCAAAAAATATTGGTTAATAAACGGTCTGCGGCCTTTCTCACCGCCCCCTCCCCGCTTCAATTCCTCCACAGGCAGGCCGCTGCAGCAGGTGGTGTCAGAGCACTCCCAGCGAAGCCTGGGAGTCACAAGTGCGCAGGGAGAGGCTGAGATAATGAAGCGTGACTCCCTCGCCTGTGGCCCCAGGACAGACACTGTATTGTCCGGCACGATAACGTCTCCCAATGGGCCCTCCAGGTCCCAGCGAGGCAAAGCGGGGAGGAGGCGGGCGGG